>NW_027507207.1:0-73765 GCF_052324685.1 Brachyhypopomus gauderio | reverse complement strand
GAGAAGACAAGCAACACAATTTACACTCACTTTCTCTCTATTCATGCACACGCACTTGGAAAGTGTGTACCTGTCCATCAGACAGGCAGGCGTCCCCAAACTAAAGTGTGAAGGGATAGAGAGAGGGGGAGAGAGAGAGAGTGAGGAGGGAGAGAGAGAGAGAGAGAGGGAGAGGAGAGAGAGAGAGATGGAGAGAGAGAGAGAGAGATGGACAGAGGGGAGGGAGAGAGGGAGGAGGGAGAGAGAGAGAGGGGAGAGAGAGAGATGGACAGAGGGGAGAGAGAAGGAGAGAGGGGGGCGGGTGGGGGATTTTCAGAGCGTCTTGCATGGGCTTATAGCAGGAGCTGAATACATAAACATGTCCTGAAGGGAAACTGCTCTTCCTGGACCACCACTTACGGTACCAGCTCCGTACGCCATACAGGAGCTGCAGGGCTGCTCTAAAAGCCACTCCTCAATCTCCTTACACACACACACACACACACACACATGTACACACATGCACACACGTGCCGCTGTGCAGGACACACGCACACACATGAACAGGCATACACATGAACACATGTGCCCCTGCACGCGCACACACCCACCCCCACCCACCCACCCACCACCCACACACACACACACACACACACACACCCACCCACCCACCCACCCACCCACCCACCCACCCACACACACACACACACACACACACACACACAGTAACACTACAGTTTCTTCAGCCCAGCTAAGACAAGGCAGAGCTACAGAACAATGCTGGTGGACTGGTGTGTGAGAGGCACTATTGTTCTGCACTGCTGCAGCAGAACCTGCCCCGGGCCAAAAGAACCGCCAGTACACACAATGGAGATTCACTGTAACGAGCACTTCTGGAGCCCTGAATGAAATACACGCAGAAGCTCATCATCACTTTTCCCTGCTTGCACTCTCTCTCTCTCACTCTCTCTCTCTCTCTCTCACTCTCTCTCTCACTCTCTCTCTCTCTCTCACTCGCTCTCACACACACTCGCTCTCACACACACTCGCTCTCACACACACTCGCTCTCACACACACTCGCTCTCACACACACTCGCTCTCACTCGCTCTCCCTCACACACACTCTCTCTCCCTCTCACACACACTCTCTCTCCCTCTCACACACACTCTCTCTCCCTCTCACACACTCTCTCTCCCTCTCACACACTCTCTCTCCCTCTCACACACTCTCTCTCCCTCTCACACACTCTCTCTCCCTCTCTCTCTCTCACAGGACTAAACACATCCACCAGTCATGGGTTGCTGTCAAACAACAGAATCAACACAAAACAAAAGAACTGATTCTGGTGAAACCACAGTGTGCTGATCAGTGTAATAATCCTTCCTCTCCACCCCATCGCTGCAAAGCTGGTCAGGAGCAGAGAAGATGCGTCTTCACGTGGTGTCGTAGGACACGACAGCTGTAGTCTCAGCTCGGATCGCTGACGGTCGTTGGCGTGGTGTGTTTTAAACATCTCTGCGCTGGGCCGCTGGTCTCCACCAGGAGAAGAAGCTCGCCCAGCACTCCTGCCCCTTTTCCATGGTTACTGTGTAAAACTGCTGAATTCACGCACAGCTAAAAACGTCTCCACCAACTCAAACTTCGCTCCGTGGCTGGTATCCCAGACGACTGTCAATGTCTTACAACCACCTGTTTCTATAGGCACATCTCTTAACGAGGAGCAGATTAATGAGACATTCATAGGGCGGGGGAGGGTTAAGACAGTCCAGCGTCTGGGGGGGGGGGGGGGGGGGGGGGGGGGGACAGTAGGGGGTGCTCACCATCAAATTATTCATAAGAGGAGAATTATCATCAGGACTGAGACGTTTTGAATGAATAATTGATTGCATGTTGGCAGCCACCGTGTTAGAAGACTGCAGGCCTGGGACGTGCTGGGGCGGGGGGGTGGGGTGGGGGGTATCAGGGCTACAAAGGGACACAGCCCGTCCTCTGGGGACAACCAGCACACTCCCCTCGCGGTGCACACTGTCTAATGATCTAGGCAAACTGGGACATGACTCCACATACACTACAGACATGCATGAATCACTACAGACGTGCAGGAATCTGATTTTTGCTAAACCTGCCCTGCAGCGGGGTATTCAGGGTCTGTCCTGCACACCTGGATTATTGGTTGGGAAGGTGCAGTGGTAAAGTACTCTTATTTCAGGGTTATAGTTAGGCCTCATTAACATAAAGGGTTCAGATAGTGCTCATGTCTGACCCCTCCCCTGCCTGCAGCAAGGCCAGCCCCCTCAGGCGGTGAACAGCCAATCAGAAGGGAGATACTCCTGCAGTAGATCTCCATATAGTCATTTAGATCTCCATTTAATGGTTAACAGTGCTTGGGCAGGTCTGAGGTGGCAGTGACACACCCTGCTAACACACACACGCGTGCACACACACACACACACACACACACACACACACACACAGCTACAGCCCCGCCCACATTCTCCTTCTCCAGAAGCACACTTCTCGTGCCCGCGTGCTAACCTTTCAAACACGGCTCCTGTGGTTAGCAGCGCCGCTGTTACTTAGCAACTTTGGCGAAGGCAGTGTGGGCTCTGAGCGCAGCGGCTTGGCAACCGGCTATTTTCAGCCGCTTCGACGTGAGCAGGTCACACGCTAAACCTGCTCAGTGGAGGAGGCAGGCGGAGGAGAGGAGAAGAGGAGGAGGAGAGAAGGAGAGGGGGCAGGCGGAGGAGAGGAGCCCACAGAACAGTGTCTGCGCAGTCAAAGAATGACAGTCCTGTAGCAGATGAGCTGTCCAAGGACAACGGCATGAGAGAGGAGAGGCAGAGGGAGGTAGGGAGGGGTAGTAGGTATGTTTTGAGGGAGGTAGGGAAGGAGGTATGTATTGAGGGAGGGAGATAGGGAAGGGAGGGAGGGGGTAGGGATGTAGGTAGGGAGGGAAACACCAAACATAGCTTGAAGTGTGCAGTATGATTGTGATCTTCCAACATGCTTGTGATTGTGATCTTCTTTGTGTCTCCACAGATTTCACTGCACTGACACTGCAATACCGAGTCACGAGCTCCTGCCTTGCTTCCGTGTTTCTAACGCCTTCAAATTTAGGCCACGCCCACGTGAACCCACAGGGACAAGATCTTTCTCTGCACAGAGACAAGGATTAATTACGACAACACTGAACACTGCATTTTAGGTCAAGGGGGCATTTAGCACAAGAGCAATGTCAGCGCTGGTTCTCCAAGCTCCAGGCAAGTGCGGTGTGTTCGGGCGTTGCAGAATCAAACGCACGACGGAGAAGGGTTGTTCTTCTGTGGCCATAGTCGAAATGAAGGTGTACGTCGCAGAAGAGACGTTTTGGTTTAAACACGTGGGCCGTATGTACGTGGCCCCATTACCCAGTGTCACTTTCAGCAGCGCAGACCTGCGCGTCGTAAGCAGACTGCAAACAGCTGTAGCCCTCATTGCCATGAGCATCACGGCATCATAAAATAAAGTGATTGCCATGTTCATTTAAAACGATATCGATGCTCACTCTGCGTCTAATTAAGAGCCGGGGAGAGACACACAGCCAGCTCGGACTTGACGCCCCCCCCCCCGGGGGGCAACGCTTTTCGTGTGCAATGATGATGTGATGAATGTGGAATGATGAGGTGAGTTTTGGTCCATCTGTGATTATTATGGGATGTGCTCCAGGGGGCTGTTGTGCCGGTATAGCAGAACTCTGGACCTGTGCCTGTGCTACAAAACAATGCCCTGAGGAAAACGGGAAAAGGTCCATCTGGGTTTTTCATGGAGATGGGATGAAAGGGGGGGGGGCAATTACCTGAACCGCCATGAGGGGCAGGTGTGTCCCCTTTTACCCCAGGAGAGGGGTTGTAATTAAAAGAAATGCCAGGATCACACAGCACTGAGGCGATGGATGTACAGAAAAAGAGGGTTAATTCCCTACGTTAGCGGGCACATTCGTCCTTAACTCTTAGGACAGTGAGCAGTCGTCTCTCTGCCAGGTGGAGGAGACTCACACTGGGCCACTATGGGGCAGGGTGGTGCTCTAATGACCCCCACCCGTCCATAGGCTCCAGTAGCTGTGCTCACTCTGACAGGAACACGGCCCTGCTCCGTGTACGTCCCGGCTAGCGCAAGGCAAATGATTTGAATGTAAGGCACATTAGCGTCAAGCTGCCCACTTCAATATATTATAATGTGTTGCTTGTCTTTAATGGAAAATCAATGGCAAGACAAGCCTGTCACCTCCGAGTCGACACAAACGCAATTTTCACATTGACATGTGTGGAGTGCACAGGATTGATCTGCCGTGCTGTGAGACTTTAATATTGTTTTCTCCGGGCTCATTGACTCTCACGCATACTGACCCCTACATTATCTGTTAAAGTCCACCGCCTGGCAGAAGGATTCATCATTCTCTCTCCTCCCTGCCTCATTCATTTCTCCACTGCTTCCTCTTTACATCCATCCCTGCATCCCTCCATCCCCACACCGGCCTGGTGTGATGTTCATAATTAGGGTGGTTTGTTTCCATGGAGTCTTGACAACCACAAACTGGTACCTCAACCAGGCTCGATCTCAAACGCACATTTCAACTCCAAGAAGAGTCCAAGAAGACTCTGTTAGAAGAGTCCGACCGTGGTTCTTCTAACAGACTGAAATGTTAGCGTTGCATTAACCAATATTAGTTGGTTTGGTAGGTAGGAGGTGTCAAAGCTGGGCCTGAGAGGGCCAGAGACCAGTGTGGCTAGGAGATTGTGGTATGGAGACTGACCTGCTTAAACGCACCTGAGTCAATTGCCAGGTGTAGCAGGTGTGTCTGAGCAGATGACTAAACTTTGCTAGCCCTCCTGGACTGGGCCGTCACACCCCTGGATTAAAAGCTTAATTTATTCCCCGTTCCTCCATTCCCCATTCGGTTTATAAAAAGCCTCACAATGACAGTCTCAAACAAACGATGATAATACAATGCCCCGAAAACCTGGAACATAATCAATAACAAGATAATAGAGTCAGTGAAGACTCATAGGACCGCATGTAGCAAGCATTATCCACCACTGATGAATATGGAATCATTGATGATAGACCCTTCCCTCTTTCCCTTGTGTTTTACCAAAACACACCCATAAGAAACACGGCACACACACACACACACCACACACACACACACACACACACACACACACACCTTTCTCGTGCATGCTGACACAGATATTCACGGTCACAAATGTGCACACTGTTGGGATGAGTGTTCACATGAAGCCAATAAACACACACACACACACACACACACACACACACACTCGCGCAGACAAGAACAAGTCTGACTGGAGGAATAAAACCTCACGTCAAACCAGCTTTATGTTCACTTCCATTATCCCCTTAACAGCTTGTGTGTGTGTGTGTGTGTGTGTGTGTGTGTGTGTGTGTGTGTGTGTGTGTGTGCTTGCGAGAAGGGGTATTTCTAGGATTTCTGGCATGCTCTCTTCTGTGCGTTTAATATTTAAAAGCAATATTTCCAGGCAATGTTGAGATCATCAATTGGAACTTTTATCAAATGGCATCAAGTCATAATAAATTTCAATACCTAATAACAAATGCTGCTCAGCTGTATTTCCACATTAATACTTTTGTCCCTCCAGCACAGTCTCGTTTTTACTCGTGTTATCGGTTTTCTCAAGCACATTTCACAAATTCACAATTTATCACCACCATAGAATTGCAAAAAGCTATATATATATATATATATATATATATATATATATATATATATATATATATATATATATATATATATATATATATATATATATATAAACAGATCAATGTTTGTTGTTGTAGAGAAACAATCCATCATTGAAATGGAAGTGAAATCGTCAATGACACCAG
The DNA here is from genome assembly GCF_052324685.1 of Brachyhypopomus gauderio. Lineage (NCBI taxonomy): Eukaryota > Metazoa > Chordata > Actinopteri > Gymnotiformes > Hypopomidae > Brachyhypopomus > Brachyhypopomus gauderio. The sequence continues at coordinate 67,877 of NW_027507207.1, read as the reverse complement.
CTGGGTTGATGTCTGTGGCTTTCTGAGCTACTTAGCAACCTCTTATCATCAGGTAGCAAATGGCAATTTCAATATCACACACAGTACAGCCGTCCCACATTAATTGTGTTAGGTTTATCTATGATGTGGAGAAACAGAAGTCCTTTCTGTATAATGGAGTTGTAGATATACAAATAGAAAATAGCCATATAAAGTTAAGTCTTCCGGTCATGTGAAAAAATGAGGCAAATATGATTATTGTACATTTTGCTGCTACTCTGTACTTTCCAATCTAAAGCTGTGTCCAAAACTGCCCCATTCGTTATTTAGTGGCTGCGACCCTGACTGTGATGGATGTGCACAGGACGGATTCAATGACTGTGGTGTAGAACTGGCTCCATGGTTTCTGCTGAAGACCATACTCCTTCAGTCGCTATAGAAAGTAAATCCTACACTGGGCCTTTCTCAGGATGGAGTTGATGCCGGTCACTTCAGCTCTTGGGAAATGGAAGTGTTCCTAGGAACGTGAAGATCTCGGTGGTTAACACAGAGCTGTTGAATACTGAGAGGTGTCTCTACATCTCTGAGTGTATTCAGCTTTAAGTTGTTCTGATGGCACCAGAGCACCATCTGTTTGACCTCAGCCAAGGGTGGCAGCATGGGCTATGTATTTGTGAAGGGCTCTCCACAGTGGGACAGGGCCACAGGCTAACACACTGTTTTTTAAAGCGTTTCTGTGCAACCTTCATTTAGCCACTCTGATCTCTTTCACCATGCAGTTATTGTCCTGCTTGAACGGGGTTTGAACCCCTCTCCAGAAGACATCCTCCTTGGCCTGACGAACCCGTCTTAGTCTGGCTGTGTCCTGTTATTGTTGTATGTGCTGTGGGCTTTGGTTGGCACACATCTTTGCAAAAACTGATGTCACTGTGTTAGTCAGTTCATCCAGGCAAACTCGCTCATTTGCAGATTCAAAAAACTCTCCAATCGGTACGCTCAAAGAGCAGCCTTGCAGTTGCCCGCTTTGTCTCGCCGGTCCATTTCTTCACCGTTTTGACCACAGGCTTTGTTGATTTTAGTTTCCAGCTGTAGGTTGCAATAAGTTGAATGAAGCAGTGATCAGAGTGGCCCAAAGCTGTCAGGGGAACAGAGCGGTTTGCGTCTTTAAAAACTGGGCAGCTGTGGTCAAGCATTATTCCTGGTGGGACATGTTTATATGCTGTCTATGTTTGGGCAGTAGGCAGTTTAATTTTCCTCTGCTGAAGTTCCCAAGGATTAAGAAAAGTGAATTCATATGTTTTTGTTCGAGGCCGGTTTTCTGATCCTGCCACAAACAGCATTCACACAGGCCTGGGGAGGGTTTCACCAACACGGATGAAGGAGCAAGACTTCTGCAGATGATAAAGTGGACTCAAATTTATCAGGGTCTCCAAGTTCGGGCTGTATTTACCATGACATCTGCACAACAACCTTCTTTGATGCAGTCTTCGGTTTCTATTATAGCCTTGCTTAGCGTAGATGGAAGTCTGGAAGATGTAGCCCACTGTCAGATTCACTGAGCCAGGTCTCAGTCAACCAAAGGGCAACAGAACATGCAAAGTCCTTGTTCATCGCATCAAGGAGATCTAGCTCGTCTACTTTATTGGGCATGGAGGAGATTCTCCAGGTGAATCTATGGCAGCCCAATTCAAAATCCAAGCTGTCAAGAGGTTTTTTTTTTGTGCATTAGTGCGCTACTACGATATATGCCTCTTCCATCTCTCACGGAGAGCAGCTGTGAAAAGCTATATAATGGGAACTGCCTGGTTTTAAGCAGTTCTTTAGTGAAAGTAACGTTGGGTGGAAAGTAATCGGACGTAGAGGTAGAAAACAAGAAACAAAGAAAGTACTAGACAGCGCTGTGCTGAAGCTGACATCAGCTGAAGCTGATCTCAGTGATCGGGATGAACAACGTAGCCTAACTCACCTTCCCAAAGTCCCTCACGTCGAAGAGGTCAAACGGATCGAAGAGCTCGCTGTTACGCAGCGCAAACTTGTCATGGCAGACCTTGAGGAACGTCCGGATGTTCTTCAGACACAGAAACTAGAAAAGAACAGAGAGAGAGAGAGCTCGTTAGCATTAGCAACACTCTGCATTCTTTTAAATGCTACTGCAATCTCGTCCTTATGCCCGCTGTCATCCAACTTTGTTTGAAGGAATTAAAATATTGTTAGTCAACAGGTAACGCAAAGCCACCACACCTTTAGTGTCGGAAGCAAATTTAATTTCCTGGAGGCGACCGACAGGTTTCTCATTTCCTGCTTCCCATATGGGTGATTAAACATCAGATCTCACCCGGCGATTCGGCTGGCTGGTGGTTAGGCGGTTAGGCATGACCATAGGTGTAATAACCCAGCACCGAGGGTTACCTAGCCCAACAACGGCACGGTCTACACGAGTCGATCAGCTGGACGAGCCACGTGGATATTGTATGCTAGTCTTGGTCTTTAGCGTGTTCCCTCCGTTCCCTTTAAAATCAGCTTTTATTAGCAGACCAGTGTGACGGGGTGCGTATTCATTATTTGTGTTAATAAACAGGCTTCGAAAAGTGTTTGTCAGATCTTACTGCGTATAACCATGGTAAATAATTATTACTCGCAGTCATCGATGATCCCTCTCCACTAACCAAGTCAATATGAATTAGATTGTTAATACATCTTATAAATGTTAATACACCACAGTCTGTATGGAAGCAATAAGAATAATCACACAAAGGCTCACTTGATGGAAATTAGATTTCTACAATCATCCTCAATTCCCCCCCCTTCCCCCCAAGCACCCAAACACTGACACACTTGTGGACTTAAATTTACTAACAGTGTAATGAGTTCTCAACAGACAGGTCTTAACACAGCACTCAACAATCTTGGTGCCATTTTCCAGCACTAATCACAGACACCACCGTAAACACAGAGGGAGGCAGAAACTCACTCAGTGTTAGCCTCAACAAAAGACTGGTGATAGCCTTCCTTTCATAATATCCACTCCAATACCACGGCCCTAATTATGGCCGCTGCAACACCAAGACTGCTATTATGTGGTATTGTAAAGCAAACATGTGGGATTAACCATTATTTGGCACACGAAGGCAAAACCACAATGCTGCAATCACCACACCTTCATCATCAGACTAGTTAAAGATTCACATTGACAAAGATGGCTGGCAGTATCCCATGGAGCTCCCATGGTTGGCGGGAAGACCGCTAGCAACCGCGGACAATCTATAATAGTAGCAAAAACATAAATGATGCAGCGCTTTGGTGCATTGCACTATAGTGAGCTATTTTTAAAGCAAGCCCGCGGGCAACTCATGACGTGGGTGACCCCTGGTTTATTCAATATTGACGGCAGCCTAACTTTTTGATTGGCAGCTAATTGAGCAATAGAACACGAGAGGGAGTGTGTTATCGTGAATATATGTAGCTACATGCCGTTACTTGACAACGCGTCCGCGGAGTGATACAGAGAACGAGAATACCGTGCTGTTATCACACATATCTGCAGGGTTAGAACACTTCTCAACCAGTCGGATTGTGAACTAACTGTTGTATAATTGGCGAATAATCATTTAGTATTAGAAGGGGAGGGACAACTGTGAATTTTGATTGGACATAAATTTAAGTAGATTTCTCGATGGGACCAATTAGGTTTACAAATTTATATGTAATTCATTGGCCCTTTGGCGAGCTACTTGGAAAGGGGTGGCGAGCTACTGGTAGCTCGCGAGCGACGTGTTGGAGACCCCTGCCGTAGGGGTTTCAGCTGGCTCCATCTCTCTGATCACCTGAGTGCTACAACTTCAGCCTGGCTCCACGTGGGTCTCCAAACGCACTCCACCTGAGGGCCGATCACTTGTGCACCTCCCCAACCTGCTTCAGCCTACTTACTCAACCACAATACATCTCTCAGTTGTTTCTTCCTCTTTCTTTCTTTCGGTTCACGTCTCTGTCATGCGCACTCAAACCTACAGGTACTAAATGAAGCACCGTAGGTGTTTCCAGACATAGCAGTGGTTTGGGTAAACTCCACGCCTTGGGTGTGTATGCTGATCTTTGGGTCCAATCTGTGATGAAGTGTAATGAAGGCTGTGAGAACCCGCCACACATTTTCAGCAAAAAAACGAATGAATCTTGAAGAAATGTAGAAAGGGGAATAAAGGAGGCCAGACCCAGACAGCAGAGCGCCGTCGGCTGCTACAGCCCAGCACTGCTGAGCCTCCGGCCCGTGTGCAGAATAACGCATTACCTTTCTCCGGAGGAGGGGAACGGTACACACAAGCTGCCTCCTGCCTCCCGCTTTAAATGGAAGTTTACAGGACGGTCCCCGAGAGCATCTCCACCAAGACAAACAAAACACACAAAAAGGAAAGAATGCAGCAGGAGAAGAGGAGGGAGGGAGAGATGACGAAGGGAAAGAGGAATGCAATAAAAAGGGAAAGTGGGTGAAGGAGAGCATTGTGGGGGAGTGTTTGGGAGGTGTGATGAGGTGACTGGGCGGTGTGGTGAGGTGATTGTGTGGTGTGGGGAGTGTGTGGGAGGTGTGGTGAGGTGATTGTGTGGTGTGGGGAGTGTGTGGGAGGTGTGGTGAGGTGATTGTGTGGTGTGGGGAGTGTGTGGGAGGTGTGGTGAGGTGATTGTGTGGTGTGGGGAGTGTTTGGGAGGTGTGATGAGGTGACTGGGCGGTGTGGTGAGGTGATTGTGTGGTGTGGGGAGTGTGTGGGAGGTGTGGTGAGGTGATTGTGTGGTGTGGGGAGTGTGTGGGAGGTGTGGTGAGGTGATTGTGTGGTGTGGGGAGTGTGTGGGAGGTGTGGTGAGGTGATTGTGTGGTGTGGGGAGTGTTTGGGAGGTGTGATGAGGTGACTGGGCGGTGTGGTGAGGTGATTGTGTGGTGTGGGGAGTGTGTGGGAGGTGTGGTGAGGTGATTGTGTGGTGTGGGGAGTGTGTGGGAGGTGTGGTGAGGTGATTGTGTGGTGTGGTGATTGTGTGGTGTGGGGAGTGTGTGGGAGGTGTGGTGAGGTGATTGTGGGGTGTGTTGAGGTGATTGTGTGGTGTGGGGAGTGTATGGGAGGTGTGGTGAGGTGATTGTGTGGTGTGGTGAGGTGATTGTGTGGTGTGGGGAGTGTGTGGGAGATGTGGTGAGGTGATTGTGTGGTGTGGGGTGTGTGTGGGAGGTGTGGTGAGGTGATTGTGTGGTGTGGTGAGGTGATTGTGTGGTGTGGTGAGGTGATTGTGTGGTGTGGTGAGGTGATTGGGCGGTGTGGTGAGGTGATTGGGCGGTGTGGTGAGGTGATTGGGTGGTGTGGGGAGTGTGTGGGAGGTGTGGTGATGTGATTGGGCGGTGTGGTGAGGTGATTGGGTGGTGTGGGGAGTGTGTGGGAGGTGTGGTGAGGTGATTGTGTGGTGTGTTGAGGTGATTGTGTGGTGTGGGGAGTGTATGGGAGGTGTGGTGAGGTGATTGTGTGGTGTGTTGAGGTGATTGTGTGGTGTGGGGAGTGTATGGGAGGTGTGGTGAGGTGATTGTGTGGTGTGGTGAGGTGATTGTGTGGTGTGGGGAGTGTGTGGGAGGTGTGGTGAGGTGATTGTGTGGTGTGGTGAGGTGATTGTGTGGTGAGGTGATTGTGTGGTGAGGTGATTGTGTGGTGTGGTGAGGTGATTGGGCGGTGTGGTGAGGTGATTGGGCGGTGTGGTGAGGTGATTGGGCGGTGTGGGGAATGTGTGGGAGGTGTGGTGAGGTGATTGTGTGGTGTGGGGAGTGTTTGGGCGGTGTGGTGAGGTGATTGTGTGGTGTGGGGAGTGTGTGGGAGGTGTGGTGAGGTGATTGTGTGGTGTGGTGATTGGGCGGTGTGGTGAGGTGATTGGGCGGTGTGGGGAGTGTGTGGGAGGTGTGGTGAGGTGATTGTGTGGTGTGGGGAGTGTGTGGGAGGTGTGGTGAGGTGATTGTGTGGTGTGGTGAGGTGATTGTGTGGTGTGGGGAGTGTGTGGGAGGTGTGGTGAGGTGATTGGGCGGTGTGGTGAGTGTGTGGGAGGTGTGGTGAGGTGATTGGGCGGTGTGGGGAGTGTGTGGGAGGTGTGGTGAGGTGATTGGGCGGTGTGGGGAGTGTGTGGGAGGTGTGGTGAGGTGATTGTGTGGTGTGGGGAGTGTTTGGGCGGTGTGGTGAGGTGATTGGGCGGTGTGGTGAGGTGATTGGGCGGTGTGGTGAGGTGATTGTGTGGTGTGGGGAGTGTGTGGGAGGTGTGGTGATGTGATTGGGCGGTGTGGTGAGGTGATTGGGTGGTGTGGGGAGTGTGTGGGAGGTGTGGTGAGGTGATTGTGTGGTGTGGGGAGTGTTTGGGCGGTGTGGTGAGGTGATTGGGCGGTGTGGTGAGGTGATTGTGTGGTGTGGGGAGTGTGTGGGAGGTGTGGTGAGGTGATTGGGCGGTGTGGTGAGGTGATTGGGCGGTGTGGTGAGGTGATTGGGCGGTGTGGTGAGGTGATTGGGTGGTGTGGTGAGGTGATTGGGCGGTGTGGTGAGGTGATTGGGCGGTGTGGGGAGTGTGTGGGAGGTGTGGTGAGGTGATTGTGTGGTGTGGGGAGTGTTTGGGCGGTGTGGTGAGGTGATTGGGAGATGTGGGGGAGTTTGAAGATTAGTAGGAGGAGCATGAACATTAGGAATACCGGAGGTGAGGGACAAGGGGGAATTCGATGCTGCTCGGCTTCGCCACAGCTGGACAGCTGCTCCCCCAGCAACAGTCGAAGAGGGAAACAGACGTTCTAGCAGTCAAAACTCAGCTTTAAAGAGGCAGACAGCCAGACTGTGAGGCAATCGGCGCACACAGACAAGACAATGAGTCAGTGGGTGAGGCAAGCCGTCCGTCAGACGGAGGCAGACACCCGAAAGCTCTCCGTCGCGCATCAGCACTGAATCATTACGGCACCTGCAGAGAAGCGGGAGACCAGGCGACATCACAGCAACACACCTCAGGAAAACCCCTACGGCCGACGACCGGCTGACACGGCTGACTGAAGCTGCCAACTACAAAATGCAAATGCTGATAAAATGTTACAAAACAGCAGCGTCTGAAAGTGCACCGAGGCCTGTATCTGAGCGTAGTTTGAGTGCGTTTGTGAACAGGGACACCACCTGCTGTGACCGACATTGTGCGTTGTCAGTGCACTGTTAACGTTTGATTCTCCTCCTCCTCTACACACAAACCTCTCCCACAGGTCCACTGCCCTGTGGACAGACCAGGGCGCTTGTGCACATACACACACACACTCGCGCACCACCCTCACATGGCGTCTATGAACGTGTCTCAGGTGATTAGCCCAAACCTCCTTGAAGATTTCCGGGTCTCACATATGGTATGGCTCCTTTGGAGAAGGGCTCCACTCTGACTAATTGGGGAGCTAGACACAGGATGAATAATGCATGCTAGTATGCAATATGCTAATCTGATAGCATTATCCCAAAGCCAAGCACATCACAGAAACCCCTCTGTGTCATTATTGAATCAAATGCAAAGCACCCTATAGGAAAACCATCTGTCCATCTTCAAATGAAACCCATTATTGTCGTCTGAGTTATAGCTGTCCATTTTCCATTTGACACCCTGGACCAAGAGTTGGAAGTGTGGCTCTGGGCTGGATCAGCGGCAGAGACAAGACACCTGCATCCACACAGAACACCTGGAGCCCACTAGCACCGCTTCCATTAAAGAAATGAGAGCTAGAGAGAGGGAGTGTCCACATGTTTTGAGAGAGAGAGAGAGAGTGTGTGAATTAGTGCATGTTAGTGCAGGAGGTGGCTTTGTGATAAAGAAAGTATTTCATAGTGGAACTCTACCAATTGAACCAAAGGTTCCTTGCACTGGGGAACAGAAGCTTTACTCTTAAGGTTGATGGAAAGTGGCAATGGCTATAAAGTCAAAGGATTTTTCCGAGTTAATGCCCTAGTCAGACCTGGGCAGGCCCGATAAAGCCAGCTTTCCACGTGTGTATTTCAACACCCTCACTGCATGGCTTGAAGTAGTGGAAGTAGTGCAATAAATGTGTTTTCTCTGGCATCTTTAACAATACGAGAAGGTCTCAGTCCAGATTTCCTTCCACTCTCGTCTTGCGAGTAAGGTAAAGTCTACGAGACTTAGTTTCCAAAGAGAGAGAAGAAGAAGAACAACAACAATATGGAGCTGAAAGCTTTCATTACCACCTCAGTTTTATCTGAACTACCATCCGATTTCTGTTGTTCCTGACCCCAAACCCAGAGCAGGCGCTCAATCACACTCATAAAACCTCTGTGTGCTTGCTATGGAGCTCTTGAGGTGCTAAAAGCAGCAAGTGAGTAAATGGGGGTTAGCTGGGGGTGGAGGGGGTTGGGGTAGTTGGGGGGGGGGGGGGTAGGTCTGGGTCAAAAGCGGCTCCTCATTGGCCAGCCGTGACATTCATCTCCCTGGTCTTCACTCAGCCCAGTTCCTCGGGGGCCCCGCTCACCACTTCCAGCACCTCCGGATCAGAACGGGCTTCCACTGCAGGGAGCCTCTGCACTTTGACCCCAGAGCCGTCAAAAGCCCACATGCTCCTTCTCGGGGGCCTGGGAATGCCGCGGAGGGCCGGGCTCCTCCACACAGCAGCCCGCGCCCCGGGCGTGGAGGGTCCTCGCGGGCCGCCACAATCACGGATTTACTGCCTGCCGTGTGGCGTAATGGGCGGCGATCTGCGCGCAACGCGGTGGACGGGAGGGAGATGGAAGCGTGGGGCGGGTGGCTAAGGGCGTCAGCTCCGTGGACTGACTGATGCAGTGAGAGGGGTGTGGAGGAGAGAGAGAGAGAGAGAGAGACGGATCAATGGGCAGGTTATTTATGATGGAGGGCGCGCAGAGGCGAGAGCTGAATCCATCTCAGCCACTACAGCTCCCACTGCAGTCATGTGTCACGCCGAGACGAGCTCCAGCTCCAAAACCCCCATCCTACCAAACATCCACCCGCCCACACCAGCCTCCACCCCCCTCTCTTCTCCCCCGCCTTCCCCCAGGGCCTGCTTAGACCTGCCACAGACCCCCCCCAGAGAATTCCGAGCCGCTAATCTTTGTCGCTTGTTTATTGGATAAATAAATGCATCACGGTTCAACGCACACATTATGTTACTATTAGCAACGTTTACTTGATCTTCCCATGCAAATCACTACAGGCTTCACAGCGCTAGGTGGACGATAAATATTTGTTCAGTGTGTTTGACTCACGTTGCTCATCAGCAACTATTACGTGATTTCACCAGCCAAACCAGATGCTACGCCGCTCTCGCTGTAATGGATACGTGTAACACAAGATAAAATAACACTTGTACTAGTCAGAAGCGGCAAAATATTTAGAAACACCAGTGATAACATCAAAGAGGGAACATGATAACAGTTTGGGAGTTGCCCAAACAAGGCTGATCACTTCAGCTCAGCCCATGCAGATAATTCTGCCTTCACTTTACACTTACAAGACATGATACGACACAGAATGAAGGTCCCCACCGAATTGTATTTTATTTTATTTTTGACATGAGGACTGTCTGTGTATGGCCACAGTTCCTGGGTGTTCGAGAGCATCCAGCTGGTAGCACTCTAGTATTCTCTCTGTGATTACCTCAGAGATGACTAATGTCATTACCATGGAAAACAGCCCCTTAATTACTCGTCTGACTCGAGAGACTGGATGCACAGCATCATTTGAATAATCATCTTGGCTGATTGAGGAGTTCTTCATCCGCAGCATCGAGACGAGGCGGAAGCGGTTCTCCGAGGACATGGCACTGAAGACAGTCGAGGACACACGAGGACTTTACTGTGGGTATACGGTCAGAACTACAGGTCCTCTCCTGTTGCTCCCAGTATTAATGTAATCACTGACGGCACTTTGAACGTGTAAGGTCACCTACATTGTGCTGTTGCTGACCTTGCACGAGATGACAGATTATGTATGTGACAATATGTATGTATATATAAAAATATATACATATATACACAGTAGAACCCCGGAACTCGCCCGCCTCAGTACTCGACATATTCGGAGTTCGACGCAAAATTTTGAGAAAATTTTGTCTTGGAGCTCGAACAAAACTTCAGAATCCGACCCGACTCACGTGACTTTTGTAAACATAATACATTTCATGTCACATGCGGCTAGTTGGCGTTGTTGATCAATGGAGTTTTAACCATTTAGAGGCTGTGTTCCAGGCTTTTGCTGTATTTTTGTTGTTTTTTGTGTTTTTTGTACTGTTTTAGACAAAAAAACATGGGTCCAAAGAAAGACATAGCAGAAAAGCAGGAGAGGAAAACTGTAAGAATAGAGTTGAAAAGGCGATCATAGAGAAGTATGAAAAGGCATTCGTGTGACGAACTTGGCATTGGAATTAATCCGTTTTCATTTATTTCTTATGTGTAAAATTGATTCGGAACTCAACTGTATATCGCTTCTCGACGCTCCTTCCGGAACGGATTAGCGTCATGTTCCGAGGTTCTACTGTGTGTATAATATATATATATATATATATATATATATATATATATATATATATATATATATATATATATATATATATATATATAAATATATATATATATATATATATATATATTAGGGGTGGGCATAGATTAATTTTTTTAATCTAGATTAATCTCACTGAAATCTTGAGATTAATCTAGATTAATCTATATTAAAATGGCTCCTGCGTGCTACCCAAGTAATGACTAAAAGTCAGTTTTTGAGATAGGGTTTCTTAATACAGAGGGTGCATTAGACCAGGGGCTCATCTCCTGTTTCCAAAATGCATCAATGACTGCTTGAGGAAGCTGTTCTACTTTGATACTTGAAGAAAAAAAAACATGCTCAATAAAATGTAGGCTACTCGTGTTCAACGGTTTATTCAGTTAAACATGAATTTGTAAGCCTACATACTGTACATTAAAAGGGGTTGATAACATGTTTATTCAGCTAAACATGATATTTGAAATGTAAGCCAACATTTAGTACATTTAACCTCATGGACGTAATTTTCAAAAGTCAGTTTTGGTCCTCTGCTACAGAGCCCGGGAGGGGACATGGGTAAAAAATAAAAAATTAAACGAGGGAACGTTTTACCATTCGAGCGCACGTTTTCTGTAATTCGTGCTCACGATTTATTAATTCGATTTATTAACACGATTAAAACAAAACGTGCGCACGAATTACTAAATCGTGACCACGAGTTTGATTAAAACGTGCGCACGATTAAAACAAAACATGCGCACGAATTGTTAATCATGTGCACGAATTAATAAATCGTGAGCACGAATTACAGAAAACGTGCGCTCGAATGGTAAAACGTTCCCTCGTTTAATTTTTATTTTTTACCCATGTCCCCTCCCGGGCTCCGTACTCTGCAGTTTTAACGGTTAAAAATAAATATTTAAATAGCGACGAATCTAGCGCTAGGACCATGCAGAAAACGACCGCTCCGAGCTCCGCTCCGGTAACACTTTACGTTCCTAAAAATGAATTTTCCATTAATCAAACCTGGCGACTTTGTGGCGGCATCCATGTAAACACACGTACGATTTGTAATTCACAGGTTTGAAAACTCGTTCTCGCCCCTGTGCAATTTGGTTAGGAATACAGCCGAGCTAAACTATCAAGTTGAAAGTCATCATAGTTTGCTTACCCATTTTGTCCCAGTTCCCAACCCAACTTTAAGAATAGATTAACGGCGATAATTTTTATATCGCCCGATAAGAGTATCAAATTAACGACCGCTGTTAACGGCCCACCACTAATATATATATATATATATATATATATATATATATATATATATATATATATATATATATATATATATATATATATATTGCAAGCACATAATAAGAGTTAATAATATTTAATGTTTGATTAGTGTGATTAGTTAATAAGAGTTAATCTGTCATCTTGTACAACACAATGTAGATGACCTTACATGTTCAAAGTGCTGTCAAAGATCTGTCAGTCTAAATTAGTTTTTAAATGCTTTGTGGAGCAAAGTGGAGCAAATTAAGACAGATTCTTTAAAAAGTGTTGGCAGATGAGAGGGAAAAACCCCCCTACACTCAAGGCTTATGGTCACGGCAGTTCTGAAAGCGTTTCATACAGCAGTAATTAGGTTTTTGTGGGGATGCTGTCTAAATTTAGAAGCGCACTGCTTACTTGTGTGGGCAGCTTTTCTTAGCAGTGTTAGCAGAAGAAAGTTTGCTGGCAAACGTTTCAGAGCTCAGTCAGCCGAGATCACCCTACAGAGTTTTACAAGACTCCAGCGCTTACCCCCCTTAGTGGAGGGCTGCACCTCACTTAGGAGTCTGTCTGATTAACGCCAAAACCCAATTTACACTCCAGCACGCCAGTTAAAAGGGTCAGCTGATCTCATCACGTCTCATCACATTGTAGGCAAAAAGGCTAATTTTCAAAAAGCATGTAGTCCCTGGTGTAACGGAAATGTGGATGACGCACGTTTCCTGCTTAAACGTCCAGCAAGATTCCATCGGACAGCTTCTTGGCGACGTCGGGTAGAATGACCGTTAGCGAGAGTTGATCGGACGGTTGGTACGGAGGAAGTGTCAGACCCCGCTAGTCAAAGAAGACTCGGCCTCATTCTGTGTGACTGCACCAAAACAAACTGTTTTAGAGAACTGCCAGGGAGCTCAGAGTGACACCGTGTCCAAGAGACACAGAGACAAAGACACGGAGGAGACACAGGAGAGACACAGAAGAGGCTCATCGTGTGAGAGACGAAAGGTGCGAGAGCTTGTCAGACAGCAGATATGGTGAAAGGGAACATGAGCTGGAAGGATCAAACACCAGCCCCCCTAATCCCACTGGGGCCACAGTGCTATGGGCTGCCACACTGTTGTGAATGAAGTGGTGCATGAGATCAAAAGTGCACTGGTGAAGCCAGACAGACAAGGGGAGCCGACAGGCTGAACAGCCCTGCAGGTGGCGCTGCGATTTAGTGACGCACAGCAAGGGACAGGAAGCAGGAATGATTCCCGAATCCTCCGGGGGGCCCCGAGCGAGGTGTCAACACGGCACTCGAGAAGCAGCCGCGGGACGCGGGGGGGCCGCGTCTCCGTCACGTTTGACAGGGTCGGATTCGACGCGACGCCTTTCCGAGGCAGACACGCCCCTGCAGCAGGAACGAGGGGGAAGTGAAAAGGATGGAAACGAGTCAAAACATGACACAGCATCAAAGCGTATTAAGAGCACACTGCTCACACGAGCCTCCCAAATCAGAAGATCAGTCCGGCTTTTTGCCAAAAGCACCGTGTGGCCTGCCAAGACCGGAGCGTCGAGCTTCTGGGGGAGACGCGACTCTTCCAACACGCGCTCGCTGTAGGGCTCTGCCTCGAGAACCTCTGCATGTCTTCAGAAGGAGAGATGAAAGCTGTCGTTCCAAACTTAGCCTAATTTCTGACATGGTGGCCAATAACTACAGAAAAAAAAAAACCAGGGAGAAGATCAGAGCAACTATCAGGCTCCAGTAAAGACCCCAGAACTGGCAGTCGAACAAGGAACCACAAGCTGGTGGTGTAGATGGAGAATAAAGCAAGACAGAAGCAGACTGATTATACTGATATGAAGCAGGTGAACATCGCACAGGTGAAGGTGAAACCACAGAATGTTCTAGAGGTACAGGACACTGGGATGAGACTGACTGACTAGGGCAGCATACTGTGCAAAGGAATTAGCTTTGCTCATTTACTGCATCTCTTTTGTCAACACCGTCATAAAAAAATGCTGCTCTGTTTCACAACGGTAGCCCGAGGCCATGCAGTCTGGATACAGAGAGGAATGTGTTTTAATACGAATAAGCCTTGGGTAGATGTCACAGGGAGAGGGATATTCATAATGCATGAAGAAAATTTACCATGTTGTACGTTTCAATGAATAAACTGATTAGTTGTGCAAGTAAAATAATGTCATGTAATTCAAACTAAACCTACTTAATCCCAACATAAAGTACAATATACTGACCTTGAAGAGTAGCCAGGATTTGCAACATCTTGCAAGATAATACATGGAACAATAAGGCCAGTTAAAAGCCAGGCGAATGCAGGCTGGTGAGTATTAACCACAATGCACTGCGGTTCATTTAGCTTGCATTACAAGGCCATGGTTATACACCCATGGTGTTATCTGTTAATGGGGTCCGGATTGGCAAACCCAAAAACCTTTGTGACAGATCAAAGGTCTATAAATGGACTCCGTAATAAACTTCTAATTCACTGTACGTTAGTGGATTTTGGAGTCTGCAGATGTGTAATAAAAATGAAAAGGCAAAATGATTCCACCCATGAGGGGGCAGGAGAGCTGGGAACTCACCACTGAGTCACGACTGCTGGCCCAGGCACGCCAGGCTCCCTCCGTCCTAACCACAAAGTGACATCACGCTAGCAGCGGCTGCAATTATAGACTGGTGCAATTGTAGTTTAGGACCTCAAAACTCTCCCCCCAGCCAGAAATAATCTTCCCAAGTTAAAATGTGTTGCCAAACTTCGACGTGACTTCCGCATTTTTCTACCGAATAAAAGTTCTGTCCTCACTGGCCATGTCCTTGACTGGGTGACCTCTAAACAGGCGATATCCGCGATCTCGCTCCACGGCCGCTGGAGACTTGACAGCTTGCAGGATCCGTTGCAGCAGCCCGTGTGTTGGTGAAGAGCTTCCTCGTGAACAGTAGGGGAGAATACGACACTGTTTGTTCAAGGATTAAGCACAGTTCATTATTCTGACAGTGGCTGGGGTGGCCACCTAATAGAATATTCAATCAATGTGTACAGAAAAGATGCTCACAAATCTCCGAGCTAATAGCAACCTGTCGAATCTGCTGAACAGTTTGAATTCAAGCTCTTTAAATATGTACTTAGTATCTGTTTATAATGAAGCAGGCAGGAGTCATCAGATGAATATGAACAGATGCCAGATGTACACTCAAATATTCATATCAATTTTGAAAATCTAATAGGGCATTAGATCATAATTAACCAACTCTGGAACCAGATACACATTACACCATGTTGGAGGGGGTGTTGAGGTGTTGCTATAGAGGAGAAGACACTAGCGGTGGAGACACGTAGGCGTTGACTTATGCTGTTGACTACAGGAAAGAATCCAGTTTTTCTGACCCAGCTCTGACGCTACATATCAAGGATCTCAAGCTGGATTCGCAACAACAGGTGCACGCCGTACATGGTCACTGTTGGAAAAGAAATCAAGTTTCGACGGCTAGAGCCCGAACTGCGTCTGCGACTCCACTCAGCTCCTCGACGTTCACAGGAGTCGTACGAAACCGACGCGAGCAGAAACATCTGACTAGTTCCCTTTCTTCAGAGGATCTGTCGATTCTTGATTTGAGACATGATTCCAGAATCTCTTCATCATGCGCGGCAGAATTAATTCGTTTGCAATCTCTGTGCTGGCATGAAATAAAGTGTTCATCTCTGTGCTGGCATGAAATAAAGTGTTCATCTCTGTGCTGGCATGAAATAAAGTGTTCATCTCTGAAGCGAAGTCAAAGAGGCCAAGCAAACGGAGCAGCTGTCCCTTTAAATGCTGAATCTACAGTCATCATTCTGCGCGCAGTAGAGCAGTGCAAACCAGGAGATCTTGCACAAGCGAGTCTCAAAATTGACCCATTTTATTGCAGCAAATGTGGGAACACCCCAGGAGAGACTAGCAGCACGGTGCCGGAGAGCGCGGCCCCGTTGTGGCCCGTGTCTGCTTGTGAATCAGAGGGGAACAAGTAACGATCCAGCATCTCTCAGTTCTGCAGAAATCCCGCAGGCCGCCAAATCAGCACAGAGACCCGGATCAGAACCTGGTGGCACCTGCACGCGGCTCGGCGGCAAACGTCTGACGCCACTCGTGAAGGACAAAACAACACGGCTCCTCTTAATCTATAATCTTCATCACATGCGATATGACAACATTCGCTTGGTACAAAGTGCGCGGAATTTCCCTCCACTCTGGAGATCTCGCAGGAGACAAACAGCCCGTTTAATCGCAGGGTGCCGACTCGCGTATCGTTGGCAGGACAATACGCTTCGATAAAGATCTGAGCAGTCTTACACAAACGCCATAAACACCACTGCCACAAGATTGCAGACACCCCACACAACAACTTTTCTTCAGAATGCCCTTGCCAGGAACTGCCAGAACTCTGCGTCACAGGCCTGCGAGTATTTATGAGGACATTCAGGTAGACCTTGTGTCTGTGACATTACTTATGCTACTGAAGTCTATTCTACTTTTTTTTGTGGGTCTACAACACTCAATCACCACAACAGTTCACAGTAATGTGTCCAGGTGACACGGGTGGAGCGTGAACCCTCAGATGTGCCCTGACATTTAGATCGCATGAATAACTCAAGCCGTGACTTTCTCCAGGTCCACACTGCAGGAGACTTGTGCAGTTTCCTGAAGAAGTCTAGGATATCCTGCCAAACTGGTTTTCTAAGAAGCAGGCAAGCAGGCAGCGCAGTGGGACGCTATGATAATGTCATTAACGAGCTGCAGTAATTGAGTCGGTTCGTCGGAAGAGTGATGGCGGTAAGTGGGGCGTCATCCCTTCATTCCAGAGAGAGAGAGAGAGAGAGAGAGCGAACACCAGCTTCAGCAGAGGAAGGTTTTCTTCCGTCCAATCAGAGCACGGATTCCAAATCCAATTATTTCCCCCCACAAAAATGAGCTCTGAGCGAGGGACGCTGACTATGAGGGCGTTTGTGATGATAAAGACAGATGGAAGTGTCTTTCTGACGGGGCTCCAGAAGAAGACAGGGGTGAATACCCTGCTCCTGCCCACACCACTGAAACCCACCACCAATTACGAGTACCAATTACTGCAAGATTACCAAAGAAAATGGCTTACCAAAGAAAAAACTTTATAGTGCAGTCTTGGAGTGGTGGTAATAGGTTTTACTGACAGTGGCAGTGCATACTGCAAATAGAAGAAGATATTCATATTTGTAGAAGAAGATATTCATATTTGTACTAACAATTTCAGCTCAAGGTATTTTAAGTTCTGGCCAAGATCACTATCATGTAGTTCTGCACCACAGGGAAGGAAAAGACAATTTTTAGGTAATGATGAGACTACAGCATCATATAATGATTTAATATAATGGTTATAGTCTTAATACATTTATGCACTTCAGCCTTTGGGTGATGACACTGCTAACACCACCCAACCACATCATATAAGTATTGTGATGCGTGACTTATAAGCCCTATAACCATGCAGCATATCACTGAATGGAAGCCCCATAAGAAAGCAGTTGGTGAACAAAGTAAATCTGACAATGGTGTTGCACTACTGTTGCATTACACAGTGGATGTTTCTAACCCCAGAGGCAGGAGGTACGAGAGGCACACGGACCCAAAGCTCGTTTCTACCGTTTTTTACATGATGGGTACAATCAAACTAATTTCTACATTTTAATAAAGGACAGTGCAAAATGCAAAGTCAAGGATGCTTTCGCCACCGATATCACAAATAATGGTTATGTGTGCAAGTCCACAGGCACTGGCCAGTGAGACTGTTTTAGAGCCTGTGGTGCAAGTCGAGGTCACACAGAGATAATGTAATTGGGAAAACAGTGATGATAATGGTTTACAAATTAAATTTTATAACCATAGGATGACATAACTATCCAATTAGTGCACGACAGGTGGATTGCCTCTGCCTCCCTCCCAGCGATCACACTCATCAAGGAACTATAGCACAGAGCCTCCCCACTGTTACGAACCACATTAAGCCCTGAAATAAAACAGGAATCATGACCAGCGTGGGGGGCCTCTGCTATTAAATATCTCCTCCCTCTCCTGGGCTGCGTTGCCATGAGCACACAGAGAGAGAACTGACGCAGAAGTTTGCTTTTTGAAGGGATTCCTAACACGGTTCATTTACCACCCAATAATGAAGAGTTAAAATTCTTAGTGTAGTAGTTAATTAAGAACATTTTTCTACATTAATTGCTATTCTCACAGCATATAAAAAACAAAGTGTGGGAGTAAACAGTGCGCTTCTCCCCCCATTCATCAGTATTATCAGTGACTGGTAGAGAACAGTTGAGATCAGAAGAAGCAGGAATTCAAAGCGAAGTGTAATAATCCAGCTGCAGATAGACGGTGCGTCGAGTGAGCAACACGAGACAGATTTCAGAAATTTAATTTCAGCGCGCATCACCAAAGCACACTACTACTCAATTAGCTCTTTGAGAAACACGAATTGAGAAGATTGTAAGCTCCCTGAGGAGGAGACTGTGTTTGTGATTTCTCATTAAAAGAGTGCAGGTCTCGAGTTGTGAATAGAAGCCCTCACAGAAACCTGGAGAGGGCTGCTACGCTAACGACCTTTAAAATGGCTAATCTACCGCTGACAGCAAACGCAGCAGCAGAGGCAGCACAAGAAACAAGGAAAGAGGAAGTTAGAAAAGAACACAGATAATAGATGATAGAGGGGAACAGGTTAATGATGAAACTTGTGCCCTGTGACAAGGACTGAAGAATGTCCAGCTCTCTGCTTCTGTACTCTCTCTCTCTCTCTTGCTCTCGACGCACACGGTGACTTGAAAAGTCTTGAAAGGCTCACGAGATTACTCACATTTGGAAATCTTTCAAACTAGGAAATGTTAATCTTTAATTAGAGGAAATCTGCAGTAAGGATGTACAAGTGGGGCAATATAAAAGTCTGTGGTTTACTGGGAAAATAAGCAAAGGCTAATATCTGGAGTCAGTCAGAAAGGGTGTGGCAAGGGTTTTCCCTAAACTACAGACAGTTCCTTAACGAGCTGAGCTTGTGACTATCTACACATTGTTTGCATAGGAACCTGAACTAAACCAGCCTGAAGTAAATAAATAAATTCACTGCACAAAAACTAGCTAGCTATTGTGTTAATTTCAGGTTTTTTGCATCCAAGAGTCATCTTAATCAACTTACAAAAATGCAAATGCTGTTTAAAATTAGCCTCATTGATATCAATGTCAAAGACGACTTTATTCGTGACGAGGCGTTTCACTTGTGAGGCGCGGCTCCCGTAACGTGCCGCTCTGAGGGTGAAGGGTGAAGGGTCACGACCGGGCACCGCTGGGACGGTGTGAGTGATGGTGGAGAAACAGCGCGCTCCCCCACTTACTCTTTCTCTTTCTTTCTGTTCACATATCGAGCTACGGCCTCGCAAACAAGAGTTTCGCTGTTATCAGGCCCAGTTATCAGCCCGTCACACTGCACAGGGAAGATAAATATAGGCAATTAAAATTTAAATTGCCGTGCGCATGGCCGTGACACTCTTCCTCCTCCTCTTCCTCCCCCCATCCACCCTCCTTCCTTCTATGATTTGGTTTCTGAACCAGTGTCGAGAAAAGCCAGAGATCTCTCTCACACACTCATGCATGCAAACACATGGCTAGGAGCCTAAGATATCCATCCCTGGCCCCAGGACACGTCAGGCTGGTCACAGCACGCCCTTAACTGTCTCTGCTGGTGTTGGATGACTGCACTGCCTGCTGGGAGATGTAGTTAAGTGGGACTCCTCACCATGCTTGGTACGGAGTAGCTTTAAACACACTTCACAACACCAACATGTGCATGGCTGAAACAGCAGGACCCACCACACTCTTCCGAGGTTTTAATGATTTAACTCCCCATTAGAGCCGCATTCTAAGCATGCAACTGCAAAGTTGAAGTGCTCCTGAATTGGATATCAATAATTTGCTTGCAGGCTCTAAAACTCTGAAGTACTCATCCTGTGATCGATAGTCCATCGATTGGCTCGGTGAACTGTGTTTGGAGCTATTTCAGGCCTGCGGTTTCTTCCTGTTGCTCCATCCAGGACCAGGTGCAGACATGAACCTCGCCAGAACGAGAGAATATATATACACCAGTGTTTCAGACCGATAGGTTCTCTTTTGCAACCCACACCCGGTTATACATGAAATATTGATGCTTGCAAGAAACCTCAAGCTCACTGGTTCAAGAAAGAATGCAGAAAATTCATCCGTGCCAGTCAACAGCGGCATAACTGAGCAGGTTGGAGCCGACTCCCTGTACGGACCAAATCCCAAACAGTCAAGACATCGCGCAGAGGTGGATTGCAGACTGTAGTTACGCTCTGGTGCTGGTGAGAGGGAGTGAACACTGACACACGACTCCACTGGGTGGTGGATGCTTCAGACAGGAGATCCAGCGTGGAACTACAATCACACGCTGACCCCAACAGAAGTCCCACTCAATACATTTTTCCACTCTCATTCTCTTCATCAGGGTTAACAAAGAAATCTGGAGGAAGTGCCTGATTCAGGCTGTAATTCATCATGTGGTACCCTAATGAACAAGGAAATGTTCAAAGCTCCATTACTAAGATGTGAAGTGGGATGTAGTGTGAAGGCCAACGAGAGAGGAATCCCTGTTGAGAAAAGGAGCAAGTAACACACAGAGAGAGAGAGAGAGAGAGACGGACAGACAGATTTATATTTCTTACGAGTCTAGTAGCAGAAACCGTCAGTTAGCTGTTGGCTTACTGCTATTGCTGTCAAACTTGAGCAAGTAGGATCTTTAAAAGTGCCAAGACAAGCGGGAGGGGGAGAGCGCTGTGACGGAGCACACACGTCTCAGGAGAACGAGAAGAGAAGGAGAAGCTCCCAGTGAGAACTCCTACAGCAGCATATTCATCCTGAAGTAACGCGAAAATAAATTGTGTCGCAATTTACGAGGCGTCACAATTAGCGCGGTTGGACTGAGCGTACGGGAGGAGAGCCAGGAGGTGTGAGGACACGGTGAGTGGAGAGGAGTTCGAGGTGATGGAGATAAGGTCTAAAGCACCTGTCCCAGGTTGGGGGATTTGGGGTATGGTCATGCTGACACAAGATCAGTTCTTAGGATTAAAGAGGGAGTGTGTGAACTTCTCTTCGCACCTGCATGCCACGACCAGAGGCTGGCAGGCTCTTCCCCTCTGCAGGTATTTCCACTAATGGAGATCCCTGACCAGACCTGGGATTAACGCAAGGCAAGGAGGTTGCATGTGTGCCAAACTGCTAACAGGCTTTTCAGGCACCGCATCAGAGACGCGTCTAAAATCCTGTTATATTCCACTGACAGGAAGCAGCCATGGATCCAGCACCATAAATCTATTAAGAATAAGCAAATGTTTTCCAGACAGAGCGCCACCAATTTCCTGCGCCTCGGTTAGCGAGGGAGAGAGAGGGAACAGCTTTAAGTGGAGAACAGGAGGGAAATATTGCCTGAATCAATGCAGTTGGGGATGAATAATGATCTCGGGTATAGAAAAGGACGTCACACAGCGACCAGACCCTCAGCAACTAGACTCCCTCTGCTCTCGCACTCTCTGCAGCTGGGCTGGCTTCTTCATCAGCCCTTCATCACTGGGAGGAGGAGCCTCCAGACAGGGGCGGGGCCAACCCACACGAGGACATCTGCTGGTGTGTGCAGGCCCGTGTCCAGGAACAGGACACGGGATCATTTACATGCCCAAATGACCACACTGCAGAGCTACAAACTGTAAACAAAACCATAACCAGCATTTCAGGGCATTTCAGAATGCATCGCTCACAAACAACAAAGCCCGTGTCCCCGTCAGGTTCCTGGTACTGAAGGTATCCTTGTGGTAGTCATGACTCCCGGAGGCGGGGTTTCCCCCACTGTGACGGCCAGGGCCAGGCACTTCCTGTTATGCATATTCAGCCTACCACACACCTCTGCTCACTAATAAGGGCTACACAGTCCCAACACAGGCTTCCATTCTCTCAGGTTTACATAATCATTAAACCACTGACCAACTCCCTTCAGCTGGAGGCTTCCTGCATGAATCTGAGAAGGAACACAGTTTACCAGAGAAATAAACACCCCCCCCCCCCCCCTCCTCTCCACTATCACATTCCTTATTCCTTGCTTAAATAAAACAATAGAAGACAGAAGTTCTGGCATGTGACCCGGCTGCGTAAATCCAGATGCAGGATGGGAAGACTCCCCTCCGATCAACACTGTCCACCAATCCGGCGAGTTCCAGCGGTGCAAGGCGGTCCAGACGTGCTCCTCACCCCCGCTCTCCCGTCCCGGCTCGAAAGCCTGCGGCTCCCCCGCTGTCCGGGCTGACGGCTACAACCCCCCCCCCCACTCCTGCGTGGGGGCCACACTGACTCGTGCTTCGTGTCGGCCACGGCTCGACATCCAGGGGTATTTTTACCCTAAAACGCAGAGCTCAGGCCATTAGCAGGACCCCGCGTGCAGGGCCACATCCATTAGGCCGAACTCGGGCAAAGGCACAAGGAGGAAACACTAACAGGTTCCCACATTAAAACCAGAGCACCCACGCACTCACAGCCAGGGATTGTGGGAGATCCATAATTCATAGCGCCTAACAGAATAAAGAGGCTAATAATAAACGGCGGGACGTGGGCAGGTAGCAGGGCGCGACTTCTCTTATTATGGGAGACGGGGCCACGGGAACAGGCAGCAGACGGCAGCAGCAGCAGGACACCGCTGCCTTCCCGCCCCAGCAGGACACCGCTGCCTTCCCGCCCCAGCAGGACACCGCTGCCTTCCCGCCCCAGCAGGACACCGCTGCCTTCCCGCCCCAGCAGGACACCGCTGCCTTCCCGCCCCAGCAGGACACCGCTGCCTCCCCCCCCAGCAGGACACCGCTGCCTTCCCGCCCCAGCAGGACACCGCTGCCTTCCCCCCCCAGCAGGACACCGCTGCCTTCCCGCCCCAGCAGGACACCGCTGCCTTCCCGCCCCAGCTCTCCCCCCACGCGCCCCCCCTCACTGCGCCGTCACTCAAACCCTCCGGGCGGCGAGCCGCCATCTTACCCCCCTCCACCCGCCACAGCTTCCAAAATATGCACTCGCTCTCTTTCATTACAAATCATTATTGTGGGCCAGAAACGTTGGGCAATATTTAATAAAAACTCCCCCGTGCTGAAAAGACGTTTCCGCTTCGCCGGAAGGAGGGATGTTTTATTTTATTTATTTTTTTTGGCCACCGAGTAGAAACAGACGTTACATAAGCTGTCGTCTTGGAAAGGATGTGATGCAACAAAGCAACACACACACGGATGGTGCCTGTGTGTGTGTGTGTGTGTGTGTGTGTGTGTGCAGACTGACCAGTATCTCAATCATCACTCATCTCCAGGCCTTTCCATTTCTGTTACTGTTCCCAAATTAACCATCACATCAGATCTGAACTAGTTTCTAATGCACTGCCACATCCTCCCATCGTTTAAGAGTTGCAGGTTGCTATGAACGTCACGGTGCTTTACTTCCTCGTGTCCACACCTCTGTAGATGCTGTATGTCTTGGGTTTTGTGGTCATTTCACTGTAGACAGACAGACAACTGGAGTGCTTGGGCCCACTATATATCATTGTGAAGCGTGTGGAAATCACGCACTAATGATTTAGTAAATATTCCCATGTAAATTCATAAGCTTTTCAACAAATATAGTATATAATATAGTATAGAAAATAGTATACAAAAATAGTATATAGTATAGTATAGAAAATAGTATACAAAAATTGTATATAGTATAGTATAGAAATTCCTGAATGAGAAATGAGCATTTTGTGACAAGACATTTAATTGATGAGTGCTCCACACTCATGATAAGGAAACAGGGAACACGCCTCGAACTGAGAAATGCCAACGTTGGCTTTGCTTCTCACAGGCATCAATGAGCGATTAATACACAGACATTCTTTTAATGATTTCCTGTATGGGCATGTGTGTGTGTGTGTGTGTGTGTGTGTGTGTGTGTGTGTGTAGTTGGACAGCACTAGATGAGAGGATGATGTCTTTGAACATGCGCCTGCATGTCTGCCTCCAGCCCTAATCCAATAAGGCTCTTCACTGTTCAACATGGCCTTTAACGAGCGGAAAACACACGGCACGAGCAGAAAGACAAAAGCACCGAATCCTCCAGAGGCAGACGTCCACAGACGGGCGGGATTAATATTCACCACATGGAAACATAATCCCTCGTGCGAGGCGAAGGTGCTGACCTAACGCACGAGGACGGTTGTGTGCGCACGCTTGTGTACAGCATACAGCTCAAGGATTCCTGGAAGGAGAAACTGGTCTAAGAACAGTGACCAGTAAACGGAGATAACTGGGTAAGCAGGCTACCATGAAGACGAGGTAAAGAGCTGCGACATTTATTAAACATCACAGAACTAAAATCTTATTTCCATCTTTCACATAGCTGCACAGTCCCTACACCCTACTGTGATGGTGTTGTCACTCCCACCTGCACCATACAGCACTCCACTGAATCATAAACCCACCCTGAACCTGTGAATCTGACAAACACGGGTTCACAAACAACCATTAGGCTGGAACCCAGAGAATCTATAACAGCAGTACGAAAACAAGCCCTTCACACACACACACACACACACACACACACACACACACACACGAAACCATGCAACAAGTCATGCATTCACTTTCAGATCTACTTTACCCGATACTGAAGTGCTGGTACACAACAAGCTAGCAATATTAGCATCAGCGCAGAAAACGTACAGCTTTTCACAACATGGCTCCCTCCAACATTCATGAGGTCGGGCCATCGAGTGGCAGAGTGCAATAATGAAGGCACACATCGATCAGCACTTTGACCTGGTCAGGAGCCTCACCCAGCCTGGCAGTCCCTCCACACACACCTGGAAGTGTGCAGACAGGGTAGTTTACAGGCCATTGGAGACTGCTAAAGCCTCACCTCACGTGATGCTACCGGCCTCTCTGATGGGACATTTTTCTTCATATATCTACGTGTAGCTGGTGTTTACTACGAGGATCCGGAGTTGAGCAGCGTGGCGGGAACCCGTCATCCAACCCCTCGCCGGGACTGGGACAGAACGCCTTTACACCAGAGTGAGCAGAGCTGTGTCACGCATACCGCACAGCCCGCGTACCGCACAGCCTCAAAAACAGGAAACCTGCTGAGTTTGTGGCTGTCAGTTTTCCCAAAACTATTTGAAGCTGAAGTCCAGTTACTGGGCTCATGGGGGGGGGGGGGGGGGGGGCTGTCATTCTCCAACAAGCGTGTTATTGAGTCATTAATCCCAATGTTTCTCAATTCTCATTACAAGATACAAACACTTCCCCAGGCTACGGAATTCATTAACGGCATACGTGTGAAAACGTTTCACTTTTCGCCTTCTTTTTTTTATACTCATTAGCCTTTGTGTTTTAGATGTTTCCTAAATGAGCCCCGTGGACTGTGCCTTAATTAGCGAGACACTATTCAAGGTTAAAACTATTAAAGGACAACTTCTCCCACCGTTTCGTTCTCTTGTTCTAAGGTTTTCCGTGCACTTAACAAGCTAATTGGAAAAACTGGGCGTAATTAATGGTGTTCCATTTTGGTTCATTACGGTCTCGATACCAGTTGTGTTTACAAAAAAAATTAAGCTAAATCCTCTAAATTCCCTTCATGTGGTGAAGGTTATGAGAATAACCCCCAACAGAGAGTATTCCCCTCACACAATCCTCTAGATCGGAAGGATTGGGGCACTGAGAGGATTACAGGAAGGATTAGACTGGATTGTGTGAATACAGTAATGCATTAAAACTGTTTGCAAATTGCACTGGCCTAATTTTCTTTGCAGCCCAGACTCCAATTAGCAGATACTTGGCACCATTCTCTGAATTAAATGCTAACCAAAGTGTGCATAAAATGCATCAGAAAGACCAACGCAGGTCTAGCTGTCCAGGAGAGCTCGGTGGATGTAGAAGGCAATTGTGTGACTGCAGACGTGAGAGGGGGTTTCAGGCCTCAAACATCTGACTGTTTTTAGTGGTGGCAGTACCAGCTTCACCAACAGCTCCACCTCCACGAGACAGGAAGATCACCACTGCCTGGTTCATGCAGTGATGCAGTGATGACCTGACCTGGCCTCTGCAGCCCAACACCCCCCTACCCCCAGGGATTAACTGTGAAGGAGGCAGGAAAATGAACAAAACCAGAAACAAATGACATTCATCATGAAAGTGACAACTGAAATACGGAAAGCACCCAGAAGACGTGCTTCTGACTAACCAACCAGAGACTAGTTAGTTACAGGGGGCTCTGATGGAGATCAAACAAGAGTAAAGAAAACTAGTAACAACAATTATTGCTTTTGCATACATTTTTTGCAAGGTGTAAGGATGACATTTTTTTTACCAGAACTACAGCATTACTTCAGACCCACACAGAGAAGCTGGATTATAGATTACGTAGATATAGATTATAGGTTACGTACACGTTATCACAATGTTTTTTTAAATGTCACACACATACACACAAATACTATCAAATATCAGCGAGCAGCACAACACATCTCCATCCAGCAGAGCCACACACGATACACGTGAGCAGAGCCACACGCATGACACGCGTACATGAGAACGTGGGACTCTCAGTTACATATTTACAAATGTGCACGTGAAAGGACCCAGAAACTTTTGGATAACCACAAACTGTAAGGCTCCAAACCTTCACATTACTATTGATGAAGCCCAAACCACCAGTTCTGATGTAGTCCAAACCACCAGTACTGATGTAGCCCAAACATTCTCCACTGGTCACATAACACAGCACACCTCCACACCCAGTCACACACGGCGTGCGATTATCCTGTAACCATTCAAAGGGAATTCCTGTTAGCGTGAGCTTTCCTCCTGTGGGGGGGTGGGGTGGGATGGGGTGGGGGGGGGGGGGGGGGGGTTGGCGTCAGGGTGGTGAGTCCCATCCTGAGTGCAGACCACCACTATGCTGAGAGGTGAAGGTGAAAGATGGTGGTGATGTGTGTTAGGATGTGGTATAAACCTGCTGCAGGTGCAACTGCGGACCAGTGAACACGAGTTGCACCCCAGGCTCCCCCCTTGCCCGCTGGGTTTGCCTGGACCATCAGGGAACAGAAACTGCCCCGGTACAGTTGGACTGTACCAGACGAAGCCCTGCAGAGGCTGCTGCTAATTTAGCCGTGCGGCGGTGTTTGTAATGCCAGGCTGCCCCGCGCCCAGCCGAGATCAGACAGGAAGATGAAGGGATGGGGGTGTAAGATTAATGTGTCCAAGCTCTGCAGTTCATCATCGGAAGAGGCTTCCTCGAGGTGCTGCTCAGCCTGAACGCTATCCCAGACTCCTCCGGGCTCTCCGCACTCAAGGTCGCCCAGCAGAGCAGAGCGGAGGACAGTCAGCTACGTCCAGAAGAATAAGAGGACATAAGACCCGCGGAGTCTACAGCTCCAAACACATCGTTACATCACGAATAAGAACATGCTGATATTCCTCTTGACCTTAAAGCACAACCGGGTTCGTTTGAGATTTCTGAGAAATTACATCACCTGAAAGGATTTAATTAGTACGTTTCCTGAATGACAGACTGTAATTCTGTTTAATCAGCAGCCCTCTGGCTGTGTGGTGTTTCAGGGGAGGACCGCTGTCCCTCTAGGTTGTAAAGGAGGGCTGTAAAGGACAAAGTGCAAATGCCAACTAGTCCTCTCCATCATAGTCCCATAATAAAGGAGAAGAGTTGTGCAGACCTTTCAGTTGTCCAACATGCAGAGCGTGTGGAGGTTTGAACAAACAGAACATGAAGGTTTCTTAAATGTTTTGCACGTTTTTCCTGAAAGACAATGACTGGTGTAGTAAACAAAAACTCTAAATAGGAAATTATTTATGGGAGAAAATATTGCTATGCTTTGCCAAGTGTCATAGAGCAAGTGTAATATACCAGACCCATACTGAACACTACCCAACAATGACAGACAGACAGACAGACAGACAGGCAGGCAGGCAGACACTTTTTTTCAACCTCCCAAATGAGTAGTTTCTGTCCAAAATGAACCTTTAATAATTTGTCATACAAGAAGACATGAAATGAATTTGCTGGCCCTGGTAAATCAGGGATCTGAAACCCAGAGCTTCTGCGATGAAAGAAGCGAGAACAGGAGACATTTAGACCAGGCTGCAAAATACCGGTGACAAAGCAGGAAGGCAGATGCCCCAGGATTTGGTTTTAAACTGGTGCACCTGGGGTGGCACGGGCTGTTTGCATAGCAATAACACTGAGAGCATGTGCAGGCTCTGGGCGAAACACAGAGTGGAAAAGTGTATTTACGACCCTCAACTATCAGAGGGAAGATTACTACATCGCTTACAAAAGTGTCAAACAGTGATTAACTCATTTGAACTTCTGTAAAATCTCGTACAGATCGAACATTAGTAAGGCAGGAGGCCTGAACACAGCCCTGCGCTCATGGTTGTGGGAGTGGATGAATACAGTCAGTGGTTATTTTCTGAGGTCTGAATCATAGGGAATAGTGATGAGGGGTAAAAATAACTCCTACGGTAGAAAATGGTTTCTTGTAGGGGTTTGGATTGGAACTGTGGACCATTACAAACGGGCTTTATGTCCAACATTCAAATGCGAAGCTTTGCTCGTACATTTGCCATGTGTTACAGGGTACAAGTCTCATGGCTGCATTTTTTTAAAAGAAAGAATGAAATTATATGGGTTTATGTTAAATAATGCCCACATCAAACATAAGGAGATGTGCGCGCACGCACACACACACGTATGTGCTCCTGGCATCCAGTTCTTCAGCACATTCTTGAGCCTGGAGCAGGTCAGCAGTTCAGGGTGTGGACGGGTGTGTTCCGGAACCCTCTTGTTCTTCTTCCAGATGTTTCTTGTTGTCTGGCTGGGCTGAGGCATCCCAGCATAGCTCTTGTTACACACACACACACACACACACACACACACACACACACACACACACACACACACACACACACACACACACACACACACACACACACACACACACACACACACACACACACACACACACACACACACACACACACACACACACACACACACACACACACCGGACTTTCTCCACTGCAGCCAGGGGTATTTCAAGTCTCCCCATGTGCGAGGACATGCGTGCGTGAGGGCTGGTCTTGGAGAACTCGCTCTCAGCTCTTTCTCCCAGTTTTTCTCCCATCATCTTATTTCTTTGACCCCACGTGCTTCTTGCAATAGCAAATCCCCCCCCCCCCCAGCTCCCCACGATTGTTTGGCAACGATCCGCACACATCCCCGCCTCCTTCCTCACGCCCGAGCTTCACTGCTGGCACGAATCCAAACTCTGCTCCTCCCATAATGTGAAGAGCTGCTGCGTTATCCATACCCGCTGGGCCATCAGCTCCACCTCACACCCAGGAAATTGCTTCCACGGACGCCATCCATCAAGATCAGAGACAAGAGCTCGTTAATGGAACACAAGGAAACTTATTTGTAAAACATTTTTTTTTTTTAGTTTGTCTACACATCGCGAGTCCTCCTCCTGCAGGTGGGGGTTGCAGTCAGGGTGGGGAGTCCCGTCCTCTGTTCAGACCTCCACTATGCTTAGAGGAGAGGTGGAGGCAGGAGAGACACGCTGTTGGACCTGAGAACATGTGATCTCAGGCAGCAGAGGAACCATGACCGCGGCTGTCACGTCTGGTCCAATTACGGCGGGTAGTTCAAATCAATCTGCGTTTGTCTACAGGGAATCCAATTTGCTAGTGAAATGAGTACAGGAATTTTTACAGCCCTGCCTGAACATGATTAGATAATTCATCGTGCACCACGGAGAGTCCTGCTGATCAACCAGTGTCAGTCAATACTCTCTTCTTTGTTGGGTGAAAACCATACGACAAAAACACAATGCTTATCCATGACTACAATGACAATGTATGATCTCTATTATGACTTACACTAGAAATACAATTTTCGTGTGTTCCACGATGAACCGAATGACTGACGTGCAACGACATTATTTTCAGTTGCAAACGTCAAAGAGGATTAAGCGTGAATATTCATCTGTGGGCCAATTCATTAACACTCATCACGACACTCATCACCCATAATCCAGAAACTCATCAGACAAATGACTCGTCACGTTGTTTAAGAGCCGTCTCACACCGGTCACTCTGCAGACGTGCTCCATTCAAAGTGATTCAAATGCGCTGGTGGCGGAGCCGTGAGCGGCGTGGACGTGTCGCTGCGCTCGTTTGCGTCTTCCGGCTCTCGATCGGCGCTAACGGCCCCCCCCACCACACCTGCGCACATTTGCCTACCGCCGGGCCAGCGACGCGGCCAGAGGGGAAGAGAGATGGAAATCTCGCTGGATTTCCATACAGAACGCCGCACTGGTGATGGTGACAAGGCGCGACCCTCAGAAACAACCTTCCGGTTAAGGAGAAATTCACACCTGGATAACGCAGCGGTGATGGGGAAACAGCACAAGAGAGAGAGAGAGAGAGAGAGAGAAGCCGACCATGAAACAGCCGTCAGCAGCTAGAAAATTACATTTTGTCAGCAATGAATTAAATACGCTACATAGACCGCCCACGATAACGCCAATTCCCACAATAGATTTGAATGTGAATAGAAAAATGTCTACTGTAAATTCACTGACGCTGGCCTTTGAGAATTTGAGACGACATGTGCGTGTAAACACGGTAGTAGCTTGTGGGCGCACTTTAAAATATCTTTAGGTCAACGGGGTGAGGGTGAAGAGCACATCTGAAGGCCACGTGAAGCCCAGGTTTTAAAACTAGTCACAAATAAAGCACAAGGAAACAGGCAGGAGGAAACGGACCGTCCTGTCCGCCACGCTTCACGCCGCTCCGGCCTCTTTGCGTGATTAAACGACACGTGCACTGAGCGGAGGACCAATCAGGAGAGGCCTGTTGCAGGAGAGTCTGAAACACTGCTGCCCTGCCTGCCCCTGACCCCCCCCCCCCCCCCCCCCCCCCTCGCCACAGCTAATCAGGAGAGGAGATCAATACTGCTTAGTAATGGGATATTGGCTGGTATTGTGTTGCTGGGAAATTCTGCTCGTTGTAACAAACCTGTGTGCTCATTACAGATGATAGTCTCTCTTACGCTCGTGTGCGGAGATGGTGGGAAATATTAAAGAACGGATCTCCAGCACAGGGAAATGCCATAGTGTGAAACTGGTAGAGGAAGCATGTTTAGGAAGCACTAGGAAACCTCTCATCTCTTCTCCTCCTATCTCTCTCTCTCCCTCCCTCCCTCCTCCATGCGCAGATAGCCTGATGTCATTTCCTTCTCCAACACGCAGCATTAAGCCACTCCCACAAAACCACAGTGAAGTACAGTGGGGCCATAGACCACACCCACAACACACAGAATTAAAATAGAAATGGCAATGCCGTATGAAAACGTCAGACACCAGGAGTGTGTGAGAGGGGAGTGAAGGAGAAGGTAGAGGACCTTGTCCAGGGAGACGCAACCATCTGCTCACGCCTCTCCACAGACTCTGGGCTCCTGCAGGTTCCTGGAGGCACTGTACGCCTGTGCCTGGCTAAGCGTGGTCTATAAAGGTCACGTCACGATCGCCGGCCCATCCGTGTAAACATCCCACACTGAAGCGCGTGCCGACGTGAGCTTCATTAACAAACAAATTCTCCTAGATGAAGGTTCCTCTTCGTTCCATGTTGTTTCTCCTGATAGAACGTTGGCGTCCGCAAAAAGCCAGACCAGCAAAGCATCTCGGCGTGAGACCGTTTGTAGTCTGGAGGGTAGCTCAGCGCTCTGGAGTGGACACAGCAGTGCAGGAGGTAATGTGCTGGCATTTCGCAATCGGGTGCCTCTCCACCCACCAGCAAAGGAGAACGGCAGACAGAACAAACCCCGCCAGCTCCCCATTATCTAGTCCTGCTCTCAGCAGCATTTTCTAAGCCATCAAGAGCAACGACTACTATTACAACCAACGCAGCCAATTGTGCATTTAACTGCATATAAGAAACCGGATATAAAATAACACAACACAACCAATCATCTGTACACAGACGGCTTCCAGCCACTGTGCAATGCTTCTGCTAGACTAAAAAATAAAATAAACTCTTTACGATGGGGGACATAGCATGAAATTTTCATATATAAGCTGCATGTCTGTAACATCAGCGTCATGTAAGCTAAAGGCCCAAATGGGAAGCCCGACAAGGATATTAGGTCAAAGCAAAATACAGCGATGCACGTTTCTAGAATTTTTAAAGAGACACCATGAGGTTATTCTAGTTCAGACACAAACTGTGTAATGTCACGAGACACAAAGAATCTATACTTGTATATGAAAAACCCTTTAGACCCTTACTGTACTTAACAGTTGACATGGATTAAACTGCCAAGGCAAATATGCCAAACATTGTTAAAAAAAATTTTAACAAACAATATTGCAACAATTGCAATATGAAGTGCAGATTCAAAGGTTTATAGTTAAATGCTGTATATTTATTTGTTTATTTTTCATACAACAGCAGCAGTAGTAGTTTATCTAGCTTCCGATACTTGCTGTGCACTGCTGGTTAATGTGGGCTACTTGTTGAATTAGATTACTGGATCTAAAGGTCTTGCTTGTGGCTGTGCCTTGATCTGCATCACATATTATACAAGATTCACATTCTGATGTTTCATATCAGTGTACCGTTCAGTGACATTTGGCTACGTATTTCGGCCAATCACTGTTGATAACTTTGGGCCAGATAGGAGCAGATTCCAATCGAGCCTCCAAAAACTGGATGAAAAGCAAGAAGGAAAAGGAAGCGATGAATGAATGAATGAATGAATGAATGAAACATTCCATCTGACTCACAGTGCCTTATAAAGAGGTCTCGTGGAGTCATGCTCAATCAGCACTTAAACACACACACACACGTCACCTCTCACAAAACAGCCCAGTTTAAATTATTTAAGAGCCTCCCATTAAATCATCTTAAATCATGTGGATGTGACATGACCCAGGAAGTTGTTCTAACAAGAACTAGAAATGAAATCACTTACACCCAGCTGTCACAGGTCAAAGGTTACCATAAGACCCGATAGCTAGATTAAATTACCCCAAAGGGACATAGCTACTGCGTCCAGATTACATCCTGCTCTTCACACACCGATATCCCGTGACGAGAGTGCTTAGGTATGGTAACTCGGGCACTGTACAAATCTGGATCATCATGCTAAAGCCACTAACATTCAAATGGGTAAGTACACACAATATAGAGAGTCATACTTAATCAAGTCTACAAAAGTTTGCCAGTGTAAACATTAGTTTGCATATTTAAAATCTCTGCTGATAAAGATTGTTGAGTTGACGAGTTCTTGCCTTAGGTCAACAAGGGTAAATACTCCAAAAGTGCTTGTACATCAGATAGCCTGTGTTGAATCATTCTGGGGAAAAATCCCAGTAACAATAATGTCTGGCTAAACAAATCAATGCATAACTATAGTCATGGCACTCACCATTATACAACCACAGTGCCTGAACACATTTCTCCTTTCTTAAGCAAAGCGGACCTCACAACAATGCATCCTGTCTTGTGTGTAAATGTTTAATGGGAGAGCTGCACGTGTTTGCGTGTTCCTGGCAGAGACTCACACAGCTCACGCAGACCCACACGCCACCCCATTCTACACACAACAGAGGGGCTGAACCGCTGTAGAAGACAGGAAGTGAGGTCAGGGGGATTACTCAGCAAACAAAGGCACTTGGAAAGAACACGGAGAAGAAGACACTGAGAAGATTCAGCAGAGAAGATGCCAGACTGGACAGATAATAGATAAAATCACAATAGATCGATTGTTAAACAACAAACCTCATCTTGCCGTGATGGGGATGATTGTGTTTTAAACCAATCGGTCTCCAAAACGTAAGCCAAGCAAGACACATGGTGGTAATAAACAAAACGGGGGAAAGGGAGCGATGTTAACCCAGCGGCCTTGTGTAGCTTGCCCCGTGGACCCACACACAGCAAACACTGCCTGGTCCCAGGGGCCCCGCAGAGAGGGGAGCTGACCCTGCTGTTGGGAGAGCAGAGAGAACAGACACCCCCAGGGCTTAGACAGTAGTGATGGGAAACACGGGTATCACATACTCGTGTGCACACACTCTCTCACACACACACACACACACACAGCTGCTGAAGAATCATACCCAGAGGCACTTGCTACTACCTTTCCATCAGAGGTACATGAAAGGGGAAAAAAAATTAAAACAATGCACACAAGGGTTCAAAAGCAAATCACAGAGCTGTCTCCGTCAGACAACGAGCCCGAGGAAGAGGCCCGGGAATCCAGAGAGGCCTCTGATTGGCCTTTCTGCTGTACAGCACCAACACCAGGCTTTACGATCCAGAGCCCCAAACCGCTCTCTGAACAGTCAGCGCCGCTTACAGAACTCGTCATGACCTTTCCCAGACCCTCTCCCGCCTGCCCTCAGGACAGCGAGAAAAGGCAGAGAAATCAATAGGACCCTATCTAAGCCTTTCACAAGAAACATACCACCATCAGCAGCTGTAGGACACAACGCAGACAGCGTTGCCTTTAAAATCCGTCTTAAGAACAAGCACAACATCAGGGAGGAGTGGCTCTTCATTAAAGGAGACAGAAAGAGATAGACAGAGAGAGAGATAGACAGACAGGGAGAGAGAAAGAGATAGACAGAGGTAAGCCAAAACCCACACACACACGCATACGTGCGCACACACACACACACACACACACACAATTCCTGATATGTGCAGGACAAAGGGAACATTCATGGGCCGGTGACCTCAAACCTCATTATCGCAAAAAAGACGAAAACCACCTCTCCATTTCTCTATGTGACTGACACAAACAGTACAGGCCCTGCTCTTGCTACACCACCCGCCTGGGTCTACGGGGTTCTCTCATTCTGCATCAGAAATAGGCTCCATGGACAGACGCTTGGCCCCATAAGAGTCCATTACGTGCAGAGCCTTACGGTGCTTCTGTTGGTGCGGTCTGTCTGTCTGACCGCAATCGCAGTACCCGTGGTGTTAAATCTTCATCTCGGTGTTCATCTCCTTCCAGTGGGAGCTACAAAAATACTGTAGGGGTGAATTTAACCGTTGGATCATCATCATCATCATCATCATCTCAACCTGATTCCCCCGAAACACACAACAAACCACCTCGAAACTGAATTTCACCAGAATGGCTCAGTAATACCAGAACTAAAACCACAATCACCAATCAGACGTACAGAATAAATGAGGGAAAACCGATGTGGGTGAATGAGCCAGTGTGGACTAGTTAGGGAAGGTGAGATGTGGACATGGCGTCCCCAGCGCCAGTAGCCTTCCTCCACAAGGCAACCATGTAATCACTGGGCCTTGATTTAATGGAGGCAGTAAATTAGTGACTGCTGTGTATCAAAGTGCACTGTGACCTTTTGGGCTTATAAATCACAGCCTCCATTCCGCTGCCAGCTCCACCCTTCACCCAATTTGTCACAGGAGAACGGCGGACGAGTCCCTTCGTCCTGGGAGGATGGCGGTGTGGGTGGAGCGAGAGTCTCCCGCGCTGCCTGCGGCTACGTCTGCGGGGCTACGTCTACTCCACAGGTCACGGAGACACAAAGCAAATATATGGAGCTCAGGTTCAACCACCACGTGAGTCCAGCAGTACATAAGGAGAAGACATCCGTCTTGGAGCTCAGAAAACAGTATGGATCACTCAAGAGGACAGTATGGATCACTCAGAGAACATGAGAGAAGGTTCCTGCCACCGTGTGAATGTTCACTTGTTAAGTAGTGTTGAAGAGAAATTGCTTGATTCCAATGCAGCGTCCATGGCACTCAATCATTGTGGCTTTCCTTGATTAACTCCTGAATGAGATCAAAATCACACTGCTAAAGAGAGTTTCATGCCAGCAAAGCATATTTAAATACTGATCCACACACACTCCCTCACCTAGCCTGGTGTCAAACACAACCCCGTCTGTTCTCTGCACATTTTATGGAGAGAACCAGGAACAATCTCAATTATTACAGAATTGACCAGTTCGTCACATTACAATATGGGCTGCAAAAACAGCTAAAATAATAATTGACGGCAATATAAACCAAGGTGGACACCACTGCATTCTGGGAAATGCGCAAAAATGTAAACACACACAAAACGCACACCCACCCACACACCCACCCACACACCCTCCACTGAACTGGAAGACGTACGAGATACTGGAAATATTTCCTCCTTTGGATTCTTCTGCAAAGATTCCTGACATTCTGATCAACACTTGAAGCCTAGCTTTTCCTGTTTCGTGCTGACCAAAGCTTCCACTCATCATCCGCTTTCCTCCGGGTCGCTGGCTCATACGTGAGCTCGAACACACACAACTGTCACACACCCCCCTCACCCCACACACTCCCAGCAGGAGAAATCCCCTACTCCATTTACACAACTACAACTGGGCAAAACACATCACTGGGCTCCAAGTTTGCCTTTTACCATGTGAGGGGTCACAAAGCCGTGCGTGGTCAGCGCCCAGCGGCCCACACGTCCAGGGCCACATCCTGAAAAAACCTGCACTTCCCCTCAACTCCACTCTACTGCAACAGATACAAGGTGTTGTGTGTGTGTGTGTGTGTATGTGTTTGTGTATGTACTACAGAGGAAAATCAGGCTCCTTTCACAGTATATACCACCCAGAGCACTAAACAACAACACACCTAAACTAATGTGTGCTGTCACAGCACCACAACAGAGAAAGAGCATATTCACTGTATGCTTTATACATTTCTGCCTCGTCCCTAATACCTTGGGGGTGGATGTGCCCCCGGGGACGGTTTCACTGAAAGCAGAAACAGTACCGAGAACTTCCCAATAAACTCACTTCTGTTCCCGTGCTGACCCAACAGCCATTAAGTCCAATAAGCTGTTTCAACAGTTTGATGTTTCACTGTCGTGAGTTTACCTGCGACATCTGGGGCCTGAAGTTGATCTGCTTTAAGTCCACGGATCCCGGGGATAAATTGTGCAGCATCTGACACAAGAGGACACCGTCTCGGAGCGCCTGGGCCAAGTCGAACACGACCGCGGAAGGCCAGACGACCCGGTGGTTCTGGGGCAAAACCTTGCAGTCTATTAACCAGCGACCACACTGTCTCCACTCCTCCATGTCGGTAGGAGCCGAGGTATCTCCTCGGGGAGGAGACACGTCCCAGATAGCACCTCAGTGAGTTCTGCTGCTCCTGGTGTGGTCCACAGGACCAGGGACAACCTCGAGGACTTTGCAAATATTCTTCACCAAAATAAAATGTCAGAGGTCTCACAATAAATCCAGTTCAGTGGTTTCAGAAGAACCCTGTTGATGCCTCTATATCTTCACGTAAAAACACATACAGTTCGGAATCTGTTCTTTATTTTGGTATGTGCCGTGGATGAAGAGTTTAAATCAAGCTAAATCATGAATAGCGAGAGTAAGAAGTCAGAACATCGCCGTAAACTTGCGCCCGAAATGTCTGCTCCACAAGCTTGTGAGATGTTCAACGTAGCATGTTCTCCGGTGAATCATTGCGGTTTTCTCTTCTTCATCGTGAATATAACAATCTCAGGCTGGGTTTGGAGAAATCTGCTCCTTACAGTTCAGGAAAACCAGTTTTAACGCACGTTTTCAATACAGCAGAAATAAGCGGAGACGTGATTTCATGTGTGCTGTGGAGGTTCTGTACCGAGGTCCGGTCCAGCAATTAAGAAACTTCCTAACGACCACAAAACACCATCCGATACATTGGCCAAAGTTGTTTAGTAAACTTCCTACCTACAATAACACACCGTATCCGACACACACGCGATCCACGTTATGGCATAAATCCGTTAACGTAAAAAACCCATGAAAATCATGTCCTGCAAAAATATATATATATTGTTTGCAGTTTCTTTCGCTCTTGCAAAGACAAAAATGTAACGTTTTGAGATGCCGGATGAGCACATCGGCGTGTGTCTGTCTCCAGTTCTCTGGCGTGTCTCGATCCTGTCGCGTATCCTCGTTTCTCCTCGTTTTCTGCGCTGTTTTAATGTTCCACTACGAGCCGCGACCATTGAGCCGTGCGCGAGCGCGTGCACGCGCGAGGGAAGCAGAAAGGGCGGCGAGGTTCCGCTCGCGCTCGTCCGCGTGCCAGCTCGCTGTCCCCAAGTTTTTGCGCCTAATGGTTCTTCAGGACGTATTGACCGTGGTGATTTGACACTGAGATATGATGCTTAAATGCTCACGGCAGTGTAATATGTATTAATTTATTACATTGGTATTTATGCATTTCTTATTGTGGCCTAAAAATGTGTTGTTGCTTTTGCAGTTTGCAGAAATCCTCTATTATTGTAACAACCGACTTACTTACATGACTTGCTTTCATTCCCGTCCAAAGTGCCCTAGTTATGACGCACTTTTAAGGGAATGAGATGCTAGCTGGTTAACCGTTTGATCCTGTTTAAACAGAATGCAAACTCGAGCTCATCAGTCCAGCCAAAACGGCACTGCACCTGCAGACACGTTCAAACTGCATTGCAATAAAATGTGCACAACAATACACGAGCGCACTCGTCAGATCTCACGTCTCACACGCCGCAGAGCGCCTTGTTGGCGTGCAGCGCGGTGTTGTTACTGCACTAGAAATGAACGATGACTTTCAGCCTCCGACGTGATGACTTGTCACAGAAGTTGGCTCATTGATCCATCACGACCGAAATAACTGCGCGTGGGTGTTCCACGCTGCAGCGAACGGGACGGTCACGTGACTCTATCAGCACCGTGGACGGGCCATTGAGAGGGAACTATATATGGACCTGGGTACGAGTCTGGGGACCGTCATGCCACATTATAAAGCATGGAGCGCACAGGTCCGTCTCCACGTGCTCTGTTCGCTGTTTCATATGTAATTGGGGTCCATTTAAGGACTAAGGACGCTCACTGGTGGTTTCGTAGTTTGTAATTGGCGTGCTTTTAATTTTGTCATTAACAGCGATGATAAATAGCACGTTATCACCACCTAGCGGCCTTCTGGTTACATTCTTGGGTTTTGCATGGGGGTTTTCATGCGATCTGTCGAGCATGGATTAAACCTGATGTTGGACTAAATAGCGGTTGCCAATGTTAATCAAAACATTCTTTTTAGCCTATGCTTAATTTGTATCAAGAAAAAGAGCATTAGTTGTACACATTTTGTATGGATCAAGTTGCAAATATGTTTTGTCAATAACCACCTCCATAAACCCAAGACAAATAGAAATCCTGTTTAACAATGATGTAGGGCAATGTGAATGTTTCGCTGGACCGAGGAGAAACACAAGTCAAACATGTGAACATGCACACGATCAGCACACTACAGATGCCTCAGCACCTCTGCAGACTTAACACACAGATCCATTAGCATGGGCACATCTCTCAATCTAGTGTTCAGCCACAAACCATCAGATGTTGGTGATCGTGAACAATCTCTAGGATATATTTGGACAAAATTGAATAAAACGTCTAGCAGAATAAGTCTCTACACAGTGGATAATTCATACTAATAAAAAAGACTGAGAAATTGGTAATGTGCAGCAGGCATTTTAAGTGTGCTGTTCTAAGTTAAAAGGGCATGTAACCTTTCACAACATGTGACTCTATGAACAAGCAATGCAAGCAATAACACCACAAACTGCACAACTGGGCATCCCTACAATAAATGGACCAGATATTCAGCAAATAAGCAAATGGCAGAGAGGCATCCCGTATAAAAGGGCAGAAAATAAGGGCACACCGCAAGGGTATTTATGTCTTTTATTTTATGAAAAACAGAATTTACCCGGCATAAATGCCAGGTAGGTGATTACATCCAGCGTTAGCCTCTCTCCATCCTGCTCTGTCCTCTGGCCCATGTGGAAGTAAACAAGCCTAAATCTACTGACACTGAACCCTTAACTCTGTTGTTGTTGTTGTTCCAATGACTGACATTTACAGGAAGATAAACTATAAACAGCTCAAAAAAAGTATAAGAAAGATACAATAAACTGGCATGCGTCAAAGATAAAAAGTAAACATTTGTTTTCCAAAATATAAAAAGGAGTTATCTTTTCTTTTTTTTTTTTACCAGGGCCTAAAAATGAACTAGAAGATGTATATATAATTCCATATATTTATATATATATATATATTTATAGTTTTCAGTCTGTTTCTAAAAGATATCACTCTTGTATCTGGTAAACCCAATAGGGCTCAATGAAAATTATCATCAGGAAATTATGGAAGGGGGCAGGTGGGTGGGGGGGCACTAATAACGCTCAGAATAGACAGAACTCAGATATGGACAAAGAGCGTCTCAAAACCATCATAAACTTCATCCATTAGTGTTTTAATTAGTGTAGGTTAATGACCCTCCTGAATTTGGTTCTTTGAAGAAAATTAAGGCATACTGCATCTTGAAAGAGAACGGTTTTTTTTTAAAAAGGATGAGTGGCTAAATCAATTGCATCTAATTAAACAAATTATATATTCAATTTAAAACCAGAAGATTTAAATGAGGGAATGGTACATAACACACAGGCAGCACGGCAGGGGGGCTTGGAGCATGTATCAGGGCACTATATGATCATTCGTTGATTTAAAAAACAGAGAAGCTAACGAAATGTGAAACCTGCTGTTTTACATTCAGAAATCAATTTTGCATGACTATGACTAGAGGAAGACTTTGTGATTCATTTACCATCATCCAACACTGAGTGTCCGAGTTCTATTCTACAAAACAGCAATCAAGATTTTGCAGTAGAGAAAAGGTCCCTCATGGGACGGCCACTCCACGGCCGCTTCCTGCTAAGGAAGCCAGTAGCGATCGTGACGTCTGCCCTGTCAGGGTGGAGTTATTCAAAGTCGTATACATTCACTTCTGAAGACGGTGTAGCAAAGGAGGAAGACGTTGCGTTTTAATGCTCTGAACATCCAGCAGATGTTTGTTTCATCACAACCTTCCTGTGGAGCACTTCAACAAAACAGTTATGATGGAGGAGCAAAAACACCAAGTCTAAAACTCCGAAACAAACCAGTGCTCCGCTATAGGAGAGCGTGTGATACTGAGCAGATGTCGATTTACTAGATTACAGAGCCTTTTTTTTGTGAACATGCACACGCACACAGACACCATATGATTGACTTTTATAAACATAAAAGACAGTTCCGCCTAGCAATTCAAAAAGGAAAAGAAAATGCTAAAAACATAACTGCACTGATGGCACAAAGACTGGGTGTGGGGAGGCACAATTTAAAGAAAGAATGAAATAAAAAAATAAATACAGCACAGCCTGCAGGACAAAGAATGTGTTGATGGGTGAAGAGGGTTGGAGGATAACAAGGAAAAAGTTCTGTGAGCTTGTCCTCGATTTCCTGTACACACAAACACACACGGGCGCACACACACGCGCACCACTGGTTGCTTTGTAATGCCAGCTCATTTACAAATATCACTGGGTCAGGAAGGTTCTGTCGCCCGTCATTCCACAAATGTTTAAAAAAAAATCTTTGTTCGTAGTTTGGTTGATCTGGACATCCCTTTCAAAGTCAGTAGAAATAACTGATGTATTAATTTATTCTCCCTGTCCCCCCCTTAATGGTATTTTCCCCCCTCAAAAACAAACCCAAAAAAAAAAAAAAAAAAAAAAAAAAAAATCATGTTTTGACATGACGCATTTTTTTTTTCATTGTTTCTTTTTTTTTTCCTTTCTTATAAAAAGTCTCAGAGAAACAACCATGACCGCATACAACATTTAAAAAAAGGGAACCGAACCAAAATAAAAAGTAAAAATGAGAAGGAGAAGGGGTGAAGGGATCAGTCGGAGTCGCTGCTGTCCGAGGTGGAGCCTCCACCACTGCTACTGCTGCCTGAGTCCGAGGAGCTGCTGGAGGCGCTGAGGTGTGAGGGTCCTGAGGCCTGCCCGGAACCAGCCTTCTCTGGAGGACACAGGAGAACAGGCGTCACACACACGTGGGGCAGGAGAACCCCCCCCCCCCCCCTAACAAAACCACCGTCCTAGATTACTTGAGTCACTGCTGTGACTACACTGGCAGCAGTCTAACTTGTTGACAGGGATTCTCCAGACAAGAAATAAACACATAAATAAAGAAGTCACTGGTCTAACAGAGGCTCCATCCCTGCTTTAGCACATACACCAACGACTGACCAGCAGCTCCCCCTAGTGGCCACGACCAGAATCGATTTATTAGCCAGCTGCCAGTTTGGTTACACCTAAATTAAGCTGCTTCCAGTTTAGGAAAACGAATCTCTTCTGCTTAAGAGGAAACAACACAGTTGGAATGTAAATTTGTGCTTATGAAAAGGAGCTTCTGCTGACGTTCATTAAGTCATGAGTTAACGCCTGTAGTCGTGTGAAAAGGCAGCACTCTGACCAGCCCCCCCCCCCCCCCCCCCCCCCACACACCTCATCCTGTCTCATCACCCTGCATCATGGCCGCGTACAAGTCAGTAGGGCAGGTGAGCAGAAGTGTGAGCTTCTGCAAACCACAACCAGGCCAGGGGCTTCTCACACAGATCTCATGGGGTCTGCCGCTGGACTTACGTAAAGGTTTCCTCTGTTTCTTCTGTAAACAGGACTTGACGTATCGCTCCAGCTCGCGCAGCGTAGAGGGCTTGAGCGTCTCGAAGTCTATCTCG
This sequence comes from Brachyhypopomus gauderio, assembly GCF_052324685.1. Taxonomy (NCBI): domain Eukaryota; kingdom Metazoa; phylum Chordata; class Actinopteri; order Gymnotiformes; family Hypopomidae; genus Brachyhypopomus; species Brachyhypopomus gauderio. Next base: position 25,317 of record NW_027507207.1, on the reverse strand, counting down.
ATCTCGTCGGGGTTGGAGTCCCGCAGCGAGGGCTCGCGGGACTGGATGATGTGCACCACCCGGCCGAGCTTCTCGCCGGGCAGCCGGTTGATGTCGAGACTGAGCTGTCTCTTCTCGTCGTACGTCATGGGCAGCGCCGCGTCCTCCCCGTCCGACTCGTAACCCGGGCCTCTGCCGCCTTTCTTTGGTTGCCTTAAAAAAAAAAAGAAAATAAACAAACAAAACAGGAGTGAAGTGACAGCAATTACAATCACCAGGCCCCTCCACCTAAACCTCGAGTGCTAGGCGTGGGATCTACAGCTGTGAGGAAAATAAACACTTGATCCAAATAAAGGTTGGTCGTCTGTGAGCGCACCTGTTGCCAGGGACGGTGCTGTTGGCCTTCCGGGCCGGGCCCTTCCTCTGCGGGGCCTGCGGTTTGGCCGCCTGGCCCGTCTTGGGCTTCTGCTCGTCGGGCTTGGCGGGCTTGTTCTCCTTCTTCTTCTTGTCCTTGTCCTTCTTTTCTTTCTTCTTCTTTGGTTTACTGACGGGCGCCTGCGAGAGCGCAGCCAGCTGCTCGTGGACGGCTTTCAGCTAGGGACAGAGGCCGGGAGGTCAGAGACTCAGGCCAAGCTAAGACCACAACAACTGCCAGAGACGAGACGGCACACCAGCTCATCTCGTCCGCTACAGATATCAGTCATGTGTATTAGGAGATAAGCACTTTTGCAAACAGCTCACACATTTAAAGCACCGAGACTGCTCCCAGTACAACCTTTGCTTACCCAGTGTTTTATTACCTATAGGTTTGGCTAATGCATTTGTCTATAGTTAATGGGTATGCTCCAGTTCAAGAGTCCAACTAAGGTAAAGTGAGATCAAGCACTCTTCAGGGTTTAGGTCTGTGGCACCTATTCAGGCAAGGCGAATGGTAAGATGGTATATCTTAGGGTTGGATCTGAACTCTGCAGGGTGGCACAAGCCCAGGATCAGAGAGGTGCACACCACCTCCAGGTTCCCTCTAACAAAACTGGAGTGGTTTTCCAGTTGTTTTCAATTTCAGTGAAACAGAACACCACCATTTAATGAAATTCATTTTATTAGGAGTAATATGCTTCATTTGTTTATTGTTTATCTATGGGCCACACTGAACAAGCAAACATCATGAACATTTATTTAATGCTGAAATGGAAAAGGAAGACGGACACAGAACCCAAAGGTGATCAATATTGTGCAAGCATGTTACAACAGATCTGTAAGTCTAACACTATCTGTCAATGCTGGCAATACAAAAGAAAACTCAAAGAAAAACAAAACTCTCTGGGTAGGTTTCCAGGAGAGAAATTGAAAACCTTGATTTCTCATCTAAGGGAAATAAGCTAAATTTAAAAAATACTGTTTTTAATCAACCCTGCAAGCAAAGAATGGCAATATCTACTTTTCAGAAACATTACAAGCCATTACAAAACATTACAATGTTAAAAGTGGACGCTTACCAAAAGTGTATAACCAATGAAATCGCAAAAGGTTTGGTAGAAGAGGTGTGTGTGTGTGTGTGTGTGAAGACAGACAGTAGGCTGACAGCAGAGAGGCCGGGCCCAGCGCGGGCCCGTGGAGTAGAGGGAGGTCGGACCTTGTTCTGAAACCCACCTGTTCCGCACCCACCTGTTCCTGCAGCTCAGCGAGCCGCGTGGCCCTCTCCTCCTCAGAGTCCGAGGTGTCGGAGGAGGAGTCCTCGCCGCTGCTCCCGCTGCTGGCCGTGCTCTTACTGACCACACCCGCACCACCCGCCGCCCCCGCCCTGCCCCCCTCCGCCACCTCATCCGGCATCTTCGCAAAGCGCATCTCAAACACGTCCTGTGCAGAGACGGAGCCGTTATAGGAGAGAGAGAGAAAAAAAAAAAGAAAAAAAAAAAAAAAAAAGACACGCGTCCAACAATCAGCAAATACCACAAACAAAAACAAACAAACAAACAAACAAGACGATACTTACTTGTAGTTTTCGGGCCATGGCTACGACCTCATGATCAGGGGGGTTGTACTTGTAACAATTTGAGAACATTAATCGCACATCCGTAGCAAAGCTCTGTGCGTCCTCGTATTCCCGATTGTCCATCTTTTTCTGCAACACGTACACAAGACTACATTAACCTGGAAATCACGCTCAAATCGGCACATCGATTACGCCCTAAATAAACATGGCAACACATCTGTGTAACGAAAAAGCCCCTTAAGAGCGGCTTGCATGGGAGTCTGAGCTACGCACTTTGACGGTGCTCAAGTCCATGGGGTGTTTGATGATGTCGTGGTAGTCGTGCAGCTCCAGCGCCTCCGCGTCCACGGGCTTGTAGAAGGGCCAGGCGTAGGCAGCATGCTTCTTGGACAGCATTTCTTTGAGGATGGTGTCGCAGTGCTTGAGGTGGTCGGAGAGCCGGCCGCGCTTGCCGGCGTGCGGGCCCCCTTCCCCGTCCTCCAGGTCCTTCTTGGGGGGTTTGATGGGGCGGCCGGTGCTTTCGCGCCGCGAGGCCATCTTGCCCTCGGACGGAGGCGTGGGCGACTGGCTGCGGCTGGCTGTGATGGCGGACGTGGTGGGGGTAGTGGTGTCCGCTTTCCTCTTTACCCCCTTCTTCTGGGAGACAGAAAAGAGCGCGCACACACACACACGGTGAGGTACCGTCACAGACGGGCTTCTGGACCCCAAGGCACGCGTGTTCTGGTCTCTTGGTGTCGTGACTTACTTTGACGACAGGCTGCGATGACGGTACGCTGGCCATGATGGAAGTGGCGGTGGTGTTCTGTACACAGGGCGTGCTGGCCATGATGGACGTGGCCGTGGTGTTCTGTACAGAGGGCGTGCTGGCCGTGAGCGGGGGCACCGGCGGAGAGGAGATGACCGGTGTCTGAGAGCCCGGGGGTGTGGCCACCGGGAATATGGAAGGCGGTGAGCCGGAAGACACTGCCCCTTCCTGCTGGCCTGCGTTCAGGCCGGTACACACGTCTATATGCAAACGATACAGTGTAGAGACTTGGTCACAGGGCCCAGGCTGTAATTCATACACAACATGCTGCAAGCTGATATACCACCACAGCGGCACTTACGAGAGTTGTGATCCAGCAGAAGTTGTACCTCTACTGTAATGTCTGGAGTCCAGCACATGCTGTGTTAACATTTACTGGCCTATTTTGTCAGTTATCCCACTTGGCCAACGTGCAGGTGTTAGCACGGCTGGGTCTCTTTACCTGGGCCAGGTTTGCGGCCTTTGCCCTTAGGGGCAGGAGGGAGCAGCTCCACCTCGTCTTGGGGCATCAAGGCCACCTTCTGCAGGAAGATCTTCTCCAGCGCTTGGGCCATCAGAACAATGTCGTCTGTCGGCTAATCGATCAGGAAAACGCACAAAGATGAAACCCCAGACAAAGCTAATCAATCAGGAAAACGCACAAAGATGAAACCCCAGACAAAACCTCAAGTTGCCCCAACACAGATACAATCTTATTTACACACACAGGTTTATAGAAAGTGCAGCCCTGGAGGTTGGCGGTGTGATGGAGTGAGAGCTGATCCAGCTGGAGGTGAAGGCACGCACCTTATTATAGATGTAACAGTTGGTGAACATGGTGTTGAAGTCCTGCATGCACTCACTGGCGCTCCAGTAGTACACACTCTCCAGCCTCTTCTTTATAGTCCCCATGTCCATCGGGTTCTTTATTATCTTGTGATAGTCCTAATAGACAAGAGACAACATGCTTAAAATTAAACTGTTTTTTGGACCTCCAAAAAATATCCAGAATAAAAACACAAGAGGGAGGATGTTTTCCAGCATAAATATGACAGTTACTATCAGAAATGTTCAGGAAATGGACTTCAGAACTGTTGCATAAACTACATAACTGCTCATATACAATCCAGAGCTGCAAACAACTGTGGATACGTTTACTTTAGTCCAGCCTACAGTGATCTCACACAGAGCACTACATCTGCATAGGTTCATTATTTATAATGACAGGGAAAAAATCGCAAGATTTAGGTTTAGGAGAACAACGCAGCTGTGGCGAAACCAAACGCGAGGAGTAGCTCCACCATCACTCACCGGCAGCCCCAGCTTGACGGCGTCCACGGGCTGGTAGAAAGGCCACGCGAACTGGTGCTTCCACAGCGTCTTGACCACAACATTCTGCATGTACTGCAGCTGATTGGTCTTGCGGCCAGGTTTGGCGGGGTTGGTCACCTCGGGAGGCGGGGGGTTAAGGATCTGAGGAGGCTCTGGAGTTGGCGACGTGACATCCGACATCTCGCTTCAGCACAACACCTGCAGCGTCAGGTGGCTTGCCCGCTCTGCACACGGCCGGTGTAGATAAAGGAGATCTTCTGCAGACGCTCTATCTGGTTTTCTCTCTCTTTTTGTGCTCATCCAAGGGGGACTACATCCTACTTCAGAACATGACCATGTAACCTCTAGGATAAAAAGAAACAAAAACTGTGGATTCTTACAAGCATTTATGATGATCTGAGAGAGGCAGGATATCACAATGCACACTGCAATAAACAAGACTACCACATGTCTAACTACCATATGCCTGAACATGTTTCTTGGAGAAATAAAAAAAAAGGCCCAACAGCAGCACGCACCTAAGTAAATATCTTTAATCTAAGCTCTTCATCCAAAGTAGAAGGGAGAAAAACACCAGCTAATCGACTTTACAACATAGACTCTCACAACATTAATCTAATATTTACAAGCACGCGTTCAGAGACATTACTTTTTTATTCGTACATCTACATAAAAGCAGAAACAAGCTATTGTGATTATTTTAATCGTGCACTTGTGAGCTCGTTTTGACAGCAGCACAGTGGCTAACTGCTGAAGTTACGTCCGTCACCTTTGGCCAATCTCTTCACCACAGAGAAACTTTCCCACCGTCAGACTCGTGATTTGAGTGAACACCGTCTAAACACAAAATCGTATTAACAGCCGTCGGCCTTTAAAATCGCCCCGACGTGTGTGTGTGTGTGTGTGTGTGTGCGGGAGGCTCCGTCGACTAGCCAGCCGGCTAACGTTGACCTCCCGCGTAAACACTGGCGCTAACTAGCCAGCAGCGCGCTCGCGACACCCGCGCGGCTACACCAACCTCGCCCGCTTCATTCACCCGTAAAGCGGAAAATAAAACACGAAACGTCGCGTTAAAGCGACAATAATAATACAAAATAACACGCCTTGACCGAAACTTACTCCAAACACGACCTATAAATCCAACATTCACAATTAAGACTCCCTCATAGCTGAGCTAACCCAGCTAAGCTAAGCTATCTAGCCCGTTTCTCCGCACGCGCAGCTAGCGCGAGACGAGCTGCTAGCTCCGTTCTAGCTACACCGTTAGCTCGGATCAACCTTAAATACATTCGTTTTAAAACACGACGCGTACATTAACACAAACACTGACCTCAGTCTCGGGCCAAGAAAGTGTGCGACAGAAGAGGGGGACCAAAATAAGGCAGAATCCGCACACAACGCGCCGCACGGTTTTATGGAGGGAAATGTTGTTAGCCACCTAGCTTCGCCTCACAGGGAGACGCAGCTAACGCGGCCACATCCATCAAAACATGGCGGGGACTTTTAGCGGACTAGCCGAGTTAGCCATCTTGCTAGCAAATGTAGTCCATCCGAATGGCTGTTAAAAGCTTAATTTTTTATATATTTTTTAAAGAGTCGGCTATACGAGCTAATTGCTTTGGGTGTTCAATTAAAAGTTGAGAGAAAACAACACCACACCCCCCTTACCCAATTAAATATTTTTTCGTGAAGTCGCAAGCGGGCGGACATGAGCGTTAATTCGCATCATACCGTCGGAGCGCAGTCGAGTCTTTTCTTGTATTGTCGCGCGAACACACACACACACACACACACACACACACACACACACACACACACACGGAGCTTTGTTGAAAACAGCGCCGAGCTGCTTAGCTTTAGCCGAGCACAACACACACACCTAAGCGCAACGGTGGCGACCCTGGAACGTCGCCGCCTTCACCCTCCGCTACGCACAGTACACTAGGAATTTGAAAAGAAAATATTGGCAAATTACTTTTCTCGTGGGCTCCGAGGGGAGGTTGGCTGGCGGCGGTCCGGCTCGCTCCTCTCTTATTGGGAGGCTTGGGTTAGCAGCGCGGAGATGAGGTGCGAGGGGCGATCTGCGCATGCGCGCTGGCGCCCCGCTTCACTTCTCAGCCCTTTTGAGTCGCGCCTCCTTTACCTGTTTTGAAGTTGATCTGTCGCTTTTTCCCCCGCCCGGCATCGCTGCGTGAATCTGGGTTTTCGTTAAGGAAAACACTGTAAAATTCAGATTTTTAAAAAAAGAAATAAATGTATTTGTTCGTTCGCGTGCATTCGCATTGCCTCGTTAAAGTAAGAAATGAGTGTTCCCACTGGCAATGAGTGGTCTTGAGTTACGCATAATTTACAAATTACAAGCTTGGGACTTGGTACAAATCTACATTCAATAGGCAACACTATTGCATGTAGTTTTGTACCAAGTCCCAAGCTTCTTTTCTTTTTAATTGTTGACTGTTAAGTCAGAGATTATCAAATAATTCCGCTTTTAATGGTTAACGAAGGACGGACGAGGATGTCATCTTCCTAAACTGTGCGTGTTTCATCATAATGAACTGCAACTGTCTATAAAATGTGTTTAATACTATATTCTGGACGTCCAAGCGTCTAAAGTGAACCCCGTGTGATAAATTAGTCCTTTCAGGCTTGCCGTTGTGCTCCATCTCTGGCCCTCCAACGTCGCGCATGCGCACTAGCAGACTACATGCCACATTTCCCCGCCTGAGCCTGTGGTCGAGAAGGGACTGGTCCTCCATCAAAACCTCGCACGCTTAGTAATTCAATGTAAACAGAAAACGTGCTATATATGTATATTTTTTTATAAATAATCAAAAGGTCCGTTTCATGATAGACTCCTCGGGTCCACGCATACGTTTCAAAAGACCCGCGTACACACACAGCTCGACGGTGAGTGCTGGTCGTCCTTTATTGTTTGAATGGATGTGGAGCCGAGAAGTGCATGTGCATGGAGAATGGAGATCCGCCAGTCTGAGACTATAACGGTAGCCTGCTAGCTAACGGCAGCTAGCCACATAGTCTGGGGGAACGCGATACGAAACGTTTGGCGGGTTTTTTTGTTGTTGTTATCGATTTGGCTATGCAAATAGTAAACAACGTAAACAATCGACTGTTTACCGGCGCGCGAACGCCAAGATTCATTAATATGAATGGGACGTACGAGCGTTACCATGGCTATAGCACCCGCTAGCTAACCAGAGAGCGCCCGCTAGCTAACCAGAGAGCGCCCGCTAGCTAACCAGAGAGCGCCCGCTAGCTAACCAGAGAGCGCCCGCTAGCTAACCAGAGAGCGCCCGCTAGCTAACCAGGCATCGCCCGCTAGCTAACCAGGCATCGCCCGCTAGCTAACCAGGCATCGCCCGCTGGCTAACCAGGCATCGCCCGCTGGCTAACCAGGCATCGCCCGCTGGCTAACCAGGCAGCGCCCGCTGGCTAACCAGGCAGCGCCCGCTAGCTAACCTGATAGCGCCCGCTAGCCTATCTGATAGCGCCCGCTAGCCTATCTGATAGCGCCCGCTAGCCTATCTGATAGCGCCCGCTAGCCTATCTGATAGCGCCCGCTAGCTAACCTGATAGCGCCCGCTAGCTAACCAGGTAGCGCCCGCTAGCTAACCAGGTAGCGCCCGCTAGCTAACCAGGTAGCGCCCGCTTGCTAACCAGGTAGCGCCCGCTTGCTAACCAGGTAGCGCCCGCTTGCTAACCAGGTAGCGCCCGCTTGCTAACCAGGTAGCGCCCGCTAGCTAACCTGATAGCGCCCGCTAGCTAACCAGGTAGCGCCCGCTAGCTAACCAGGTAGCGCCCGCTAGCTAACCTGGTAGCGCCCGCTAGCTAACCTGGTAGCGCCCGCTAGCTAACCTGGTAGCGCCCGCTAGCTAACCTGGTAGCGCCCGCTAGCTAACCTGGTAGCGCCCGCTAGCTAACCTGGTAGCGCCCGCTAGCTAACCAGGCAGCGCCCGCTAGCTAACCAGGCAGCGCCCGCTAGCTAACCAGGCAGCGCCCGCTAGCTAACCTGAGAGCGCCCGCTAGCTAACCTGAGAGCGCCCGCTAGCTAACCTGAGAGCGCCCGCTAGCTAACCTGAGAGCGCCCGCTAGCTAACCTGAGAGCGCCCGCTAGCTAACCTGAGAGCGCCCGCTAGCTAACCTGAGAGCGCCCGCTAGCTAACCTGAGAGCGCCCGCTAGCTAACCTGAGAGCGCCCGCTAGCTAACCTGAGAGCGCCCGCTAGCTAACCTGAGAGCGCCCGCTAGCTAACCTGAGAGCGCCCGGTAGTGTGTTATGTTTCCCCCCTTTTCCACCCCCTCTCAGGCCCTCTTCGTGTAGCAGGCTGGGGGAAGTGAAGACCCATAACTCGGTGTTTGGGTTTAATCGCTAAATTAGTGCGCTGTGGAAACGGGTCAGCGGGGGAGTTCTCGCGTTATGTGAGCTAGCGAACCCGTAGGTCCTCCGGTATATCGTGGCCTGAGTGTTGGCTAGCACACTAGCTAACGGTCGAGTTGGAGTAGATAGCTAGTTAACGTTAGCTAGCTAACCAAGTAATGGACGTGCAGTTAACGGACAGGGGCTTTATCCGGCTATCTGTGCAGTGGTTTAACTGTAGGAGTAATAATTAATCCGTTTTAGACTCAAGACGTCAAATACTCAGTGTACTAATGTTTGCTTTTTTTAATTTAATTTAACGTTCGTTGTGAGCTTCAGTGGAATGTGTTGATTGTTTTGACGAAACCCATATATACTAAACAAGATGATAGCTGATAGGGTGGATTTTTGTAGCGAGCTATTATTTTCACTATAATAATGAATTATTATAATAATGAATTATCAATAATGATTATTGTACACCTTTTTAGTGTGGAGTGTCTGTGTTTGTGACATACCTGTGAGACCAGCCAGGTGACAAATGTGAACTAAGCCAAATTAAGTACAGAACAAGTTTTACAAGATGGCTGGATATCAAAGCAAGTTACACAAAATTAAGAGCTGGTTGGACCAAAATTTAAAAGGAATCTTAAGGACCACATTCCTTATATTGTCACAGTGTCTGTCCTGCAAAAACCTCCATCACACCCCCTTCAAGGGGTGGTTTAGGGGGTAATCAAATTTACAGTTACCTCACATATAGTCCTCAGCTAAAAAGGTTGATGTCCAAATTGTTTGGCCTTTAGTTCCTAGTATGACATGTTGTTATAAATGTCCTGGACAGATCCGTTTGAGATTATTAAATGACTTAACACTGAGGCAAGTGTGCAGTGATTTCAGTCAATATATTTAACATGGATACCTGTTTTTTTTTTTTTTTTTTTGAGCACCAAAGATATGAATAATTTGCTATTAACAAATATGAAGATAATGTTAAACATTGGGCACTGTTACATAGGGCATATTTCTTATTTTCTGATGTCGGTGTTCATTTTAAAAGGTAATATACAAAATAATGTTCATCAGCCAGATGTTTTGGTTAAAGTTCCCCAGGAATGGGCCAGAAGGCTCATTTCATTACATGGGTGTTTCCTTACATTTGAGACACCGTGTATATACATTCGATGGTGTTTGCTGAGGTGAACCCTGCTTCTCGAAATCCAGTCCCTGCTACTCGGTCACTATGGCAACCGAAGAAAAGAAACCAGAGACGGAGGCCACGAAGACGCAAGCTTCGTCGGCCGCCTCTGCCAGCCAGAGCAAGGTGAGAGCGTGCGTCACGAGAACGCCACACGGCGACCGCCTCGAGAACAGATGCAGTTGTGTTGAAGCTCCTGCACTGACCCTAACCCCATGAGACACACGTCCTGTTGTTTCTAGAGATATTGGGATTGTTTTATTTTTTTAGTCTATTGTCAACTTTCTTTTATTAGATTTGTTCTTATACGTCAGTAGCTTTTTAAAAATTATTTTGAGTCATTATTTCCCCAGTTAGTTTTTCCTCGTGTAGTGATATAGACGGGAGGCAAGGCGTCGAGCTGCTGTTTGTCATTTCAGGATTAGAGGAAGGATGCGACCACCTAATTTCCTTAACTGTCTTTAATCTTTCTTCCTGATCTAGTCTGCACCAGTGAAGCCAAACTACACCCTGAAATTTACACTAGCTGGCCATACAAAAGCAGTGTCCTCTGTGAAGTTCAGTCCGAGCGGCGAATGGCTTGCTAGTTCATGTAAGTGGATTCGTCAGTTTATTAACAAGTTACATGGTCTTCCAGCACAGCATTATGGGAATAATCCCCCCCCCCCACACACACACACCCCAATGTGATAATCAATACTGACTTCTTTTTATCTTTTCAGCTGCTGATAAACTAATCAAAATATGGGGTGCATATGATGGGAAATTCGAGAAGACAATATCTGGGCACAAACTTGTAGGTTGACTAAAAGAGGCCAATTTAACTGCCACGACTGGTTTCATCTGTGACTCATCACTGGTTACTGCCTCTGCTCAGGGCATCTCGGACGTGGCCTGGTCCTCAGACTCCAACCTCCTTGTCTCAGCATCCGATGACAAGACCCTGAAAATCTGGGACGTCAGCTCCGTAAGTTACCCAGCATGGAGCAAAACTCTGACCCAGAAAGCCCCAGCGTGGGTGGTACAGGCTAGCCATCAGTAAGAAGATGGGGTGCCCAACACTACAGGCTTGAGTGCTAACCCTGATCTGTCGTCTCGTTCATAGAGGCCTTTAGGAGTGTCTGAATATTAGATACATGAATGAACTAAACACATTACATATAAACCAAATATTTTCCTTCTTCAAAATGTGACAAAGCTGCACATCGTACATTTGCAGAAAATCAAAATTTTGCTTAATGAAATTAAATGTGCCATATTTATCTATTGTGAATTTACACCCCAATTTGTCCTCCACATTTACCCATCTGTGCAATTAGAATACACACATACACACACACACTAGTGATTACTAGGGGGCTGTGGATCACACATGCCCAGAGCAGCACCCGGGGAGCAGTAGGGGTTAAGTGCCTTGCTCAAGAGCACCTCAGTCATGGCCTCAGGCCTGAGAATCAAACCCACGACCCTCTGGTCACAAGACCAGTTCCCTACCACAATACCATGACTGCCCCTACAAAGTTAGCAGTTGCTTCACTACAGGCTATCAGAGCTGTGTCAAAAACAAAACAATGTTCTGTGCCAAGAAGCCTGTTCTTGGGCGTTTTTATTTTAACTGTGATGCTTTTATTTCAACAGGGAAAATGCTTGAAAACTTTAAAGGGCCACAGCAACTATGTATTTTGCTGTAATTTCAACCCCCAGTCCAACCTCATTGTGTCTGGATCAGTAAGTCCTTTAAATAAAACCTTTCCCTGGGTCACCTCCCATTAGACATAGGAGCGTTCTGTTGTACTCCATGTAAACGTGACCCCTCCATTTTGCTCATTAGTTTGACGAGAGTGTTCGGATATGGGATGTTAAGACAGGGAAGTGTCTGAAGACGTTGCCGGCCCATTCGGACCCAGTCTCCGCAGTGAGTACCCACCTCCCCCTACATTCTAACCAGGCTAGTCATCCGAATTAAATGGTCTTGCTAAGGTTTGGAAAATTCCGGAAAAGTGATGGAATTTAAAAGCATCCATTTCCAAACCCAGAACATAATGATTGAAAATGATTGAAACATTTGATTCTCTGGTACTCTGCTGTAATACAAGGCATTACATTGTTAAATGCTTAAATTGTGTTCCCTTTTCATTAAACAGTTAATGAACCTTGTAAATAGCCTGACAACCTAAAAAGTCTGGAAAGTTACTAAAGTAATCTGGAAAATATCTTGAGAAGGTCAGGACTTCATGAGGACAGTGCAGGAACCTGGGAATAGTTCCGCGGGAGCAGTGGTGTGAGTCTCAAAGACTTATGTGGCGAGCTGATCTGTAGGGCGTGTCTCTCTCCTGTGTCATCACTCCCGTTTCGTTTCAGGTCCATTTTAACAGAGATGGATCTCTGATTGTGTCCAGCAGTTATGATGGGCTCTGGTGAGTGAACGCCATAGTGAGTCAGAGCTGACTGGCAGCACTGTAATACGTAGTCTAAGTAGCTCTTAAATAAGAAGAGTGGGTGATGTTGAGACTGAACACATAACTGTTGTGAATATGTCAACAGCCGCATTTGGGACACAGCATCAGGCCAGTGCCTTAAAACACTAATTGGTAAGTTTGTCTCAGTTCAGTAGGTCACGGCATGTTGCCAAAGCCTTCAAGTGTTCAAGCTAAACAGAGAAACAAATATTAATAGGATGGTTTTCGTCTAGCTTGTGCGAGTGCCCTAACTCTGCGTGTACTTTTCAGACGATGACAACCCCCCTGTGTCCTTTGTGAAGTTTTCTCCCAACGGCAAATATATTCTGGCTGCCACGCTGGATAAGTGAGTATCTGGCCTCCTGCTGCGCTGGGCTCAGACTCCGCGCTGCTGCTTGGCATTTTAAGGCAATTTTTAGTCTGACAAATATTGGTTTTGTGTCTCGGGGCAAGTTGTAAGAAAAACTGGGAACCCCTGATATTTGAAATGTAAAGATGTGTTTTCTTTATAGCACTCTGAAGCTTTGGGACTACAGCAAAGGCAAGGTGAGACTGAGAGGGTTTTTTTTTCTGTCAGCCAGTTTTTGTGTCTACATCTTGAATTGCAGACGGTATGCTTGTGATGTCCTAAACACTTCCTAAATCTAGCCTACCAGTGCTAAGATCAAAGGGGTGAAAGAGAAGGGTGATAAGGGTGAAGGAGAAGGGTGATAAGGGTGAAGGAGAAGGGTGATAAGGGTGAAGGAGAAGGGTGATGAGGGTGAAGGAGAAGGGTGATGAGGGTGAAGGAGAAGGGTGATGAGGGTGAAGGAGAAGGGTGATGAGGGTGAAGGAGAAGGGTGATGAGGGTGAAGGAGAAGGGTGATGAGGGTGAAGGAGAAGGGTGATGAGGGTGAAGGAGAAGGGTGATGAGGGTGAAGGAGAAGGGTGATGAGGGTGAAGGAGAAGGGTGATGAGGGTGAAGGAGAAGGGTGATGAGGGTGAAGGAGAAGGGTGATGAGGGTGAAGGAGAAGGGTGATGAGGGTGAAGGAGAAGGGTGATGAGGGTGAAGGAGAAGGGTGATGAGGGTGAAGGAGAAGGGTGATGAGGGTGAAGGAGAAGGGTGATGAGGGTGAAGGAGAAGGGTGATGAGGGTGAAGGAGAAGGGTGATGAGGGTGAAGGAGAAGGGTGATGAGGGTGAAGGAGAAGGGTGATAAGGAGTGAGAGAAGGGTGATAAGGGTGAAGGAGAAGGTGAGCACCGGGATGCCGGCGCTGAGGAGCCGGGTGCTCGGGAGCCGGAGGCCGGATGACGGGAGAAGGCGGTGATGAGGGTGAAGGAGAGGTGCTGCGGTGAGAAGCGGGAGCGGTGACGGAGCAGGGTGCTGCGGTGAAGGAGAAGGGTGATGAGGGTGAAGGAGAAGGGTGATAAGGGTGAAGGAGAAGGGTGATAAGGGTGAAGGAGATCTGGTGTAACCTCTGCTAAACCACGTGGTATGCTTAATTTCACTCTTCTGTCATCGTTTAGTGTTTGAAAACCTACACCGGTCACAAAAACGAGAAGTACTGCATATTTGCCAATTTCTCGGTCACAGGTGGTAAGGTGAGTGTTGGCCAGTCATCAGCACTTTTCTCAGTTTTAGATGGAAATAATTGCTTCTCATAATGGATACATGTTCTTGCTGAATGCTGTTTATATTAAGCCAGTTTTAAAACATTTGATTGGTATATATAATGCAAACTATATAAGAGTACCCTCATTTCCTTCTCAGTGGATTGTCTCTGGATCAGAAGACAACATGGTTTATATCTGGAACTTGCAGACCAAGGAGATCGTACAGAAACTACAGGGTCACACAGGTAAACAAACAGCCTGGCAGAAATCTCTCTCCTGAGGGACATGGCTTCTCACCTGGCTGAATGAAGGTTAGGTGTACACAATAAGAAAATAAATTAATACCCATGAAATCTCTCTCCTCATGTTCTAGATGTGGTGATCTCGACTGCGTGCCACCCCACAGAAAACATCATTGCATCAGCAGCTCTAGAAAATGACAAGACCATCAAACTGTGGAAGAGCGACTGCTAAACTCGCACACACTTCAGCTTATTTTATTAGTACTTTTTTTGTTTGGTTGTCTTCTTTTTTTTTTATTTTGTACTTGTGAGTCTTGGGGGAACTTCTGTCAGCAAAAAGATTAGGCCATACCATCTATGGCGGGCTTGGTGTAGTCTTGGCACAAGGGCTGGTAAAAGCACAGGCTCAGAGGCCCCTCCCCCCAGAGAGGCCCCTCCCCCCAGTCTCCACCTTTTCTCCCTGCCTCTGCCTTACCCAAACACAAGCTGGATGTTTGCTTCTCTTTTGTCAATTAAACCCTCAGACCCTTAGTGAGTGTTGGCAGTCTTTGACCTTTTAGATCGAGGCAGCTTTAAACAAACACTCAAATCTTATTCGTGACCTTTATTAGAAGGCACTACTCTTGAGTCAATGTTATGAATTGGCATAAGCCACAAGTGAGCTATGGTGCACATGTAGGAGCCATCATGACTAGTCCCACTATAGACCCAGTGCTCCCAGTTTAAGATGGGGTGCTGGATGAGTGTCGCCCTGTTACCATCTGCCTCGAGGCGTCAGATGCCAGTAGTGACAGAATGTGTTACAAGATTTGCCTCAAGTGTGAGGTGCTTCATGTGTTGAAGTACATTGTCATTGTTACCTGATTTGTGTTGAACGGTGCCAATTATGACTGACAAGATTTCTGTACAGCGCTCAATCTGACCCCCCCACCCCGCATCCTGTAGTTACACAGGCTGTTTGGGGTGGTTACATTGGCTTACAGTTTGTCTTAATTTTGGAGAATTTTGTACTGTAGCTAACATCCCAGAAACAAGAATCAAAGATGGACAGTGTTGAACAGTTTGTGTCCCAGTTTTATTTATATGTGAGACATTTACCACCTTTGCATTTTGTGGAATGGCACCATATCCATCCTGCAGTTAGATAGTGTTGTGAGGTGCAACTACAGCTTGTTGGGGGTGATTTCAAACTAATGAACCCTAGCGAGTGTTGAAACACTCACTTTCTGAAGCATTCAGAAGCATATGCCCACCGGGTAAGACTGACATGACAAATTCCAGGGACATTAAGACAAACGCAAATTGAATTATGTCAAAGGCAGCAGCTACTTTCAAGTTTTTTCAGGATATATTTGAACAGCATATGAAGATATACCTACTCCATTTGGGCTTGATACATTTTTTTTAACCTACTTGCAAACCTCAGTTAGACAGCAATGCATAGTTACATATGCCACAATACTGTGTGACCAAATGCAGAGGTGGAAAGTTTTTGAAACCTTCGTGTTCTGTACATATTTGCAGCTTCTCTGTTTAACATTCTTTCTGTCCTGTGGTCTTACTGTGTCTAATAGCTGGTACAGTAGTTGTGTACAAAGCTTTTGTTTTCCTGCGTTATGGAAGCCAAGGCTGGCCCCTCCTCTGCCCTGTTCACTCCTCTGTGTTCTCCCGAGTTTCATTGCAGTGTGGACGGCTGCATGAGAAATTCAATTGTGATCTGTATTGCATTTAGTCACTCTGGACTTGACCTGTGACTCAATAAATAATTTTTTTTTAATTTTATTTTTTATGTATTTGAAGTTTTTGTACCAGTGGGGGTCAATTCTGTAAATGTTTTCATATAGGACATAGCAACTTGGAGGCAGTCAGGGTCTGGTGGTTAGGGAACTGGTCTTGTGACCGGAGGGTCGTGGGTTCGATTCCCAGACCTGAGGCCATGACTGAGGTGTCCTTGAGCAAGGCACCTAACCCCAACTGCTCCCCGGTCGCTGGGCTAGGGCTGCCCACCGCTCTGGGCACGTGTGCATCACAGCCCCCTAGTAATCACTAGTGTGTGTGTGTGTGTGTGTGTTATAACTGCGCAGATGGGCAAATAGCGGAGGACAAATTTCGATTGCGGTGAAAAATCACAACTGACAAAATACGGCACATTTACATTTTACAAATGCAGTCGCGATATGAGCCACTAGAGGGCGACTGCATTTGTTTTCTTGATTTTTTAAATAGGATTCATGCCGACAAGACCTATTGTAATTTTACTCTATATTCTGATCAAACGTGATTAATGAACAGAAAGTACTGATAGCCATGGTCTTAGTTGACTGAAATATGCCATAGCAGTGTAGAGGGAACAAAGTGTTCTATGAACCTCAGGGCTTAACTTATTTCCTTATGAGTTTCTACCATTTTTGGGTCAAGAGGGGTTAGGACCCGAACGTTTATTGGAAAAACTTGGAAGCCAGTGGGAAAATGAAAACTCTTACAGTAGCAGACATGGAAATTGAGAGGGAAAAAATAGAATTTGTTTTTTAAACTTTAATGATTTTCTTTTTTCATGAAAGAACATCAAAAAACACGCAAATAACATGTCTCTTCCAATTCCTTAAAACTAGATGAAATTATGCAGAGATGGTGCCATCACTCTGTGATGGACATGGTAAGAGACTCAAAGAAGCAAAGTACAGCCAAAAGTTGCAAGGGTGTCACCGCTGACCTGTTTTACCAAGCCCAGCTACTAAAGAGATCTGTCCTCTGTCTTACCAAACCCAGCTACTAAAGAGATCTGTCCCCTGTCTTACCAAACCCAGCTACTAAAGAGATCTGTCCCCTGTCTTACCAAACCCAGCTACTAAAGAGATCTGTCCTCTGTCTTACCAAACCCAGCTACTAAAGAGATCTGTCCCCTGTCTTACCAAACCCAGCTACTAAAGAGATCTGTCCCCTGTCTTACCAAACCCAGCTACTAAAGAGATCTGTCCCCTGTATTACCAAACCCAGCTACTAAAGAGATGTGTCCCCTGTATTACCAAGCCCAGCTACTAAAGAGATGTGTCCCCTGTATTACCAAACCCAGCTACTAAAGAGATGTGTCCCCTGTATTACCAAGCCCAGCTACTAAAGAGATGTGTCCCCTGTATTACCAAGCCCAGCTACTAAAGAGATCTGTCCCCTGTATTACCAAACCCAGCTACTAAAGAGATGTGTCCCCTGTATTACCATACCTAGCTATTAAACAGATCTGTCCTCTTCCTCCTCACTTTCAAATCAACATTTACAGTTATATGTATAGAACAGCTGACAAAAGAAGCAAAGTATGGATACATAAGCAAGGGATAAAATTACATTTGTACAAAAATAGATCTTTTTATTTATTTACTATTTAGGTGCCCTACAACTATCAACAATTTAAAATGTACTCTCCCTGGTAGCTAAAGAAATGATTGTGTCCGGGTCTAAACTTTAGACTTTTTTTTTTTTTTTTGCTTTCCTTATCAATCTGATGTGAACGTGGATTTCACAAATTATCACCAGCCCACATCTTACCAAAAAGGTCTAAGCAGGCTATCTGATGGGGGGAAAAACAAACATTTAGAGCATTTCTGTCTTGTCTAAATGCGGTTGGCGACCAAGGTTTCCTGGGAGACAGCACGTTGCCTTATCCGGGCGTGGCTGCTGCAGTTGTTAAGGTCTCATAAGGATGCTGATGAAAACGTGGAGGAGCTGGTGAGCGATCGTGCCTTCAGGCTCAGAGCTGCTGGGATCCTGCTCGTTCCTCTGCTCTAAGTAATTAAAGCTGAACACACAAGCTTCAGCATTTATAAAGTCCTCCTAACATATGGGAATATTACACAGTGCAGTTAGGCCTGGTTTTAGTAGGCTTGAGCAAAGCACTTGGCACTGTCTCTGCCAACACAGGAAATAGTTTAGGAATATATATATATATATATATATATATATATATATATATATATATATATATATAAGCATTTAGCTATCCATACAGTCATTCTTTAGTTCTGAGGATCCATGTTTCCTGTAGGAGAGCAATTCTTCATGTTCCTTGTTTTACAAATCTGTATATGGCTTGAAGATCCCTGTGGTCTGACACACCTCTATTTAAGACCTGATCAAGTTTTAAAAATGACCCACACCTTATAATGAATGTGAAATGACACTGTGGGTTATTCCTCTAAGAGGGCACCTCACTTTCATCATGTCTGAACTGTCCTATGGTCTACTAAATGAAGAAGAAAACTGCCATGATGAAGCTAGTTCAGATGTCCACTGACTCCAGTCTACAATACTTCAACCAATCTGCCTAATGTTTTTCAGATTAAATACTGATTAAAATTTATCCAACACTAACCCATTTAAAAGGTTCTCAAAATATTCATCAGTTCTATTCATATTGAACACCATTTCAATGCAATGCAACAGACCTCATATCTATTCATGTTCAATTAATCATATTAATTGATCAAATAATCATTTCAATTGCTGATTATCTAAGATCCTATGTATGAGGAAAAAAAATGATAAAAAGTGCCACTTTTTTCTGATTAAATACTTCAAGTAATCCTGCAGTGCTGCCTGTCCTCCACTAGGGGGTGCTCTCGTATAACCTCAACCTCCCATTGTTGCACTGATCACATCCTTTCGAACTAAAGCCTCTCATCAAAATCTCCCTGTGCGTACGTGGCCTGGCATTAAATCACCAGACGACCGAACTCTGGTGCCGACAGCCCATCGTCCAAGGAAAGTGGCCTCCAGTAGTAACCTGCCTGGTGCGTGGCCCCCCAGGGCCTTCAGCGGCCCCCCAGGGCCTGCAGCGGCCCCCCAGGGCCTCCAGCGGCCGCCTGGTTTGGTGTGCTGTACAGGAGTTGGAAAGATCACAACCTCGTCATGGCCGCTCTTTGGAAAGAATGCTTAGATGCATAGTAAAAGCAGCAGCAGTATAGGAAAAACAGAACAACAAAGAAAATGGGAACAGATAAAATAAAAACAGACATTTCACACACAATCACACAAAAAGAAATAAAAAAAAAAACAAAAATCCTTTTTTTAAAATGACACTTGGTTTGCCCAGAGAAGTGCAGGTTGCAAATGTTCACTGGTCCCTGGGCCCCTCCCTTAACATAGTCCAAACGCATCTGCATTAACTAGCTTAGCTTAGCTGAAGCTGGTTGGTGAGGCCCAGACTACTGCTAGGGGTCTGAAATATGAGGTTAAGTGCTAAGAAAGAAAACCTTTCCCGTAACCACCCTGCTAAGTGTCTGGAGATTCCCCGAGGACAAGGAGGGGTCAGGGACCGTCGACTGAGGAGTTTGTGGCATAAAGATTTGAAAGGGAGGTAATTGCACATTGTTTGCAAAAACATAACACCAATACTGAGTCTGGCAGTAACATTGTATACAACTGATGTGTCATTCCAAAGCTCTGACTGGCTGCGAGCTACAGCCTGATTGCCATTTCTGAGGTTAACAGGCGAGGGGTCGTCAGTGGGGGAGACGTTGCCATGGATGCGACCCTGGACCTCACACCTGCTTCAGCGACCATGCAGCCTGGAGTCCTCCGTCATGCGGTGAAGGGTTTTTACGGGAACGGGCCGGCGGAACCACAGCGATGGACAGGTTTTTGGTGTCCACACTGTGTGTGTGTGTGTGTGTGGAAGGAGGAGGCAGAGGGTCTGACCGCACCTCTCTCGGTTCCTCCAGCCACAGCGGAGGGTCCATCTCCCCATGCAGCAGGTTCTGAAAACCCCTGTGCAGAGTCAGTAACCACCTGGGCTTTCAACGACACCCTGGTATCGCTGCCAGTCGGATCCGTAACCCTCCATCCTAACTAGATCCCCACTGCAGTGACGGGTGCTGTGGTTCGGGCCGGGCTCTGGGCCCGTAAAGAAATGCACAACAGTATGCCGATCCGAAAGATCGTCATCGTCATCGTCACAATCATCCGCCCACCCCTCTCCGCACGCCCAGGCCGCCTGGCCGGGTTGCAGACGGGGCTCTCGAGGCCCTGGGGGGCGGATCCGAAAACCCGTGCCTTCCTGAGGTTCACGCCAGGCTGGTGGTCAACACACACCCAATGCTCTGCACCTCACACACCTCCTCTCCAAGGGTCTCCATTCCTCTTCAAACATTCCACACACGTGCATGGTTCAATACACTCGTGTCCACTTGTCTTGACGTTGTGTTGGCCGTCATGTCTTTTTCACTCGTTATATATATATATATATATATATATATATTTATATATTTATTTACTGTATGTCTTTATACATGGTGGGAGACGGAGCAAGAGACCGTCACGAGTGTGTTCTGAAACTCCGATGGAGGGCGGGACCCACTGAGCCCCTTTGCCGGGCCCCTCTGCACTCCGGCCAATAACGTCACGCGATCGGTCTGGTTGGGGAGGAGGGGCCAATCGGCCGCCCCCATCTCCCAGGACGAGAGGAGGGCCTGGTGTCATTACGTCATTTGATGGGGTGCCTCCAGCATCTCCATGAGGAAGGTGTCGATGGGCGTGTCCCCGATGAGTTTGAAGAAGAACAAGTGCTCCAGACACTTGAGACCAATGGAGCGCAGTGCAGGTAACCTCAGCAGCAGCTTAGCGAACCTGTTACACACAACACACAACACAAACACACAGTTACACACAACACAAACACAGTTACACACAATACAAACACACAGTTACACACAATACAAACACACAGTTACACACAACACAAACACACAGTTACACACGATACAAACACACAGTTACACACGATACAAACACACAGTTACACACGATACAAACACACAGTTACACACAATACAAACACACAGTTACACACGATACAAACACACAGTAACACACGATACAAACACACAGTTACACACGATACAAACACACAGTTACACACGATACAAACACACAGTTACACACAATACAAACACACAGTTACACACGATACAAACACACAGTTACACACGATACAAACACACAGTTACACACGATACAAACACACAGTTACACACAATACAAACACACAGTTACACACGATACAAACACACAGTTACACACAATACAAACACACAGTTACACACAATACAAACACAGTTACACACAACACAAACACACAGTTACACACAATACAAACACACAGTTACACACGATACAAACACACAGTTACACACGACACAAACACACAGTTACACACGACACAAACACACAGTTACACACGACACAAACACACAGTAACACACGACACAAACACAGTTACACACGATACAAACACAGTTACACACGATACAAACACACAGTTACACACGATACAAACACACAGTTACACATGATACAAACACACAGTTACACACGATACAAACACACAGTTACACACGACACAAACACACAGTAACGCACGACACAAACACACAGTTACACACGATACAAACACACAGTTACACACGATACAAACACACAGTTACACACAATACAAACACACAGTAACACACGATACAAACACAGTTACACACGATACAAACACAGTTACACACAATAAAACACAGTTACACACGATACAAACACAGTTACACACGATACAAACACAGTTACACACAATACAAACACACAGTTACACACAATACAAACACACAGTTACACACAATACACACACACAGTTACACACGATACAAACACACAGTTACACACGATACAAACACAGTTACACACGATACAAACACACAGTTACACACAATACAAACACACAGTTACACACAATACAAACACACAATTACACTTTCAAACACTTTTTGCTAAACCAATTTGAAAACGGGTTCTAGAAATAAGAAGTACAGCAATGCACTTAAAGACAACTCTAGAGAAAGAGCTAGACTCATATTTATTTCATTTAAGCCTTTAATTAGAGGGGAATCATTGTTCAAACCATGGTTTGGCCTCCATGAGTGGAACTAATGATTAAAACATTTGAGTCCCTGAATTATTTACTTTCATATTGTATCTCACCGTCTCAACACAGCCTGTGGTGCTAAACCCATCATGGACTTCTTGAACAATAAGTAGGTTCATTGTAATTATTGTGCCAGTGGTTCGTTGTTTGGTATTGTAAACTAGCTCTTTAAATGAACACACAACTTTGGTTGTAGAAGGGCAACTTCATCACCGGCTGATGGGAATGACGGGAGATGGAGGTTTCTCGGGATTTGTAGTGGATGGGACAGACGTTTGTGGGTCTGACGCGTGGGGGGGGGGGGGGGTTGGTATGGGTGGAGGAGATGCATGGAGGGGGGGGTTGGTATGGGTGGGGGTGGTGGTGCAGGTGGGGGTGGTGCAGTACCTCCCAGGCTGTTCGGGGTATTTCTGCTTGCAGTAGGCCTCCAGTGAAGCGTACACCTTCTCCCGCAGGGCCTCCACCTCCCCTGGATTGGACAGGCCTTTGGAGTCTGGAAGGGGGACGTCATGGTTAGTCCAGCTAACGAGTGCTGTCTCTCATGAACAGAACCCTCAAAGGCTGCGTCCTCTATGCAGTACGAGTGATGAATTGCAACATAGTTAATGTACCAGTGGATGAAAACATCACTCGATAAGAGATTACAATGAATAAACACAAAACCATGTTAACCACTGAATATGCCCAATTTCTTTTAATCAGATTGACATTGCATTTAAATTTTACCCTAACCTGCCAGTGTGTCCTCTGAAGGCAATAAGTAAATATTGTCTTACATACCAGATGACATCAAAACCAAACAATATTCTAATGTCACTTGATTTAGATCATGTAAACTAAATGCAACATATACGTGGCACATTTAAGAACAATCAGTGACCAGAACAGGCCTCATTTATACTCTCTCATTGGTTTAGTAGAAACTAAACTGGGACCCAGCAGTCTGACTGGGACTAGAAACACTGATCCTGCTACGCCAGCTCCAACCATGTGATGCTCCATCAAACTAGTTGCCGTTATCCTGAACATCAGGAGAGAAGATGGCCCTGACATCATGGTGTCATGGTGAAAACCCATGTAGCGTGAAAGCTCCTTTAATGAAGCGCATGATTCACCGATTGTTCCGGCACAGAGGTTAAAAAAGTGCTTTTGTGTATATATACGCGCGTGTGTGTGTGTGTGTGTGTGTGTGTGTGTGTGTGTGTGTGTGTGTGTGTGAGTATGTGACAACATCCACAGTAAACAGCGGGACGTGATGTATGCTCTCTGCAGGACACCCGCACATCAAGACCAGGTTGTTTAACAAAAATGTGACCAATTAACATTGGTTACCCACAAGCCCCAGTGTGCGGGTCAGTGAGAGTAAGAGCTTCTGCAGCACGACCTGCTCCATGAGGCTGTGTGGAGACCTCGGGGAGAGCCCTTAATTGGGGGAACGGGAGCGGTCGTTTGGGTGTATAAACCAACAGATAAAGAGCACACACGGAGGTGTGGAGGTGCGGGCTGCCCGAGCTCTGCCCCGCAGGAGGGGGGGAGAAGCCCGTGAGCCAGGGGGCGCCGGAGACTCATTCACGTAAGGCCGGGGCTCCGCCCTCTTCCCCAGGGAAGGAAGTGTGTGGTCGTGTGGGGAGGTGGGGCAGAGCGGGTGTGGTGCGGTCTCCAAACACGAGCCTAACCTTGAGGAGGAAGTGAGACGCGGAGCTGAACACCTCCCACCACTGTACTACTCCAGCCAGGCCCGGCCCACCAGGTCATGTCTGCTAGGTGTGTGTTCTGAACGCCAGAAAAACGTGGAGGTGTGAGACTCGGTCCACTCTAGAGCCTGTTTGGACACGCATGGTCTTCACGCATCGCTTGCATTGGGTTTGAAATAGATAAGGAAACCAGCAGGAGCCATGAGAAATAAGGTCTCGTCTGTCCACTGGGTGGCGGTTTGGGCGTAGGGGGCGGGGCAAGAGGGGTGGAGGGGGGGCGGGGCTAAGGAAACGCGGCGCTCACCTGGATTGAAGAGCACGATGGCCCGCAGGCAGCCCAGCTCACTCTTGTCCATCTGCATGTCTCTCATCTTGGACACCAGCTCGGTGAGCACCCTGCAGGACACACACACACACACACACACACACACACACACACACACACACACACACACACACACACTCAGCAATCGACCAACGTGTACCTCCGTCCAACAGGACAGCTCTCTGCTTGGTGGAACCAGCTTTTCAAAGTAACCACTTCACAGGGAACAGGTAGCTTAGCACGTGTCCTCAGACTAAGATCTCCTGCAGCTGATGTCCACGGTGACATCAGAGCGAGGTGACGTCACTGGCCCATAAGGCTCACTTTAATCCTGTTTGCCTTCTGGCAAACATATCATTTATGCAGCATAATAATTATAATGTTGTATTGTGATTATAAAACATTGCTATTTTTTCACCTGTGAAATGCGTAGACATGTATTAAAAACCCACTGGTGACACTTTAATGTGACATGGATAAAGATGCGTTATTAAAAACCCACTGGTGACACTTTAATGTGACATGGATAAAGATGCGTTATTTGCAACCAGTTCTTTTGTTTGTTGCAACATGGGAGTTTCTGGTTTTCTATCAGTTCCAGGTTTTGGAAACTTGAGTGCACTGCCTGAACCTTCATCCTCGTCATCATCCTCGTCACCCCCCCCCCCCCACCCCCCATCACCTGCACGTTTGCTTTTTCTGCCTCTCTCTCTCCTTCACTCTCTCTAGTTCTCGCTCTCCTTCTCTCTCTCTAGTTCTCGCTCTCCTTCACTCTCTCTAGTTCTCGCTCTCCTTCACTCTCTCTAGTTCTCTCTCTCTAGTTCTCTCTCTCTAGTTCTCTCTCTCCTTCACTCTCTCTCCTTCACTCTCTCTAGTTCTCTCTCCTTCACTCTCTCTAGTTCTCTCTCTCCTTCACTCTCTCTCCTTCACTCTCTCTCCTTCACTCTCTCTCCTTCACTCTAGTTCTCTCTCTCCTTCACTCTCTTTAGTTCTCTCTCTCCATCACGCTCTCTCTCTCTCCTTCACTCTCTAGTTCTCTCTCTCTCTCCATCACTCTCTCTAGTTCTCTCTCTCTCTCCATCACTCTCTCTAGTTCTCTCTCTCTCTCCTTCACTCTCTCTAGTTCTCTCTCTCTCTCCATCATTCTCTAGTTCTCTCTCTCTCTCCTTCACTCTCACTAGTCTCTCTCTCTCCATCACTCTCTCTAGTTCTCTCTCTCCTTCACTCTCTCTAGTTCTCTCTCTCTCTCCTTCACTTTCTCTAGTTCTCTCTCTCTCCTTCACTCTCTCTAGTTCTCTCTCTCTCTCCATCACTCTCTCTAGTTCTCTCTCTCTCTTCCATCACTCTCTCTAGTTCTCTCTCTCTCTCCATCACTCTCTCTTCACAC
>NW_027507206.1:0-73936 GCF_052324685.1 Brachyhypopomus gauderio | reverse complement strand
ATGCACTTTATATAGTGTAACTGTTTACTTTTGCTTTTTATTATTATTATTATTTACAAAGATTTGGGGTTTTAAAGGATTTTATCCTGCACTGGTCTGTTGATGTGCAATAAATACTCATTTCAACTGACTGTGAAAACTGCTTTTTCAAAAAATCCTTATTCATTGGCATATAACTTTTTTTTAACTGTAATGCAAATAGTTACTTTCCCTGGTAACGAGTTACTTGTATTATAGAGTAATTCAGTTACTAACTCAGTTACGTTTTTGAACAAGTAGTGAGTAACTATAACTAATTACTTTTTTAAAGTAACGTTCCCAACACTGGTCATGTATCATACGATGTCATCCTTTCCAAGCATCAAAAATATGTATGTTTTTGCATTAAATATAGTTGAAATGTACATAGTGTCTATGTGTTTTATACCAGATAAATGAAAATGTTATTACCTATCGTTTGGTACCAATTTCAAAGCCATAGCATCAATCTCTGGGAATGTAGTTTTAACACTAGGAGTCCCAGCATTTTCATTCCACACTTTTTCCACCTGGTCTCCACCAGGGGGCAGTTCTGGGGATATTTGCATTCCATTAGGCCACCCTTTGTTATGTACATGCAGCCACTTATAGGTAGACGGGTGAGGGGGGGGTGATGGTGTGAACCATCAGTTCATTGTTCTGCTGGATGTGTTTAAAATTAAAAAAACGCTATTGGCTGCTAGAACGCGCTAAATGACGTCATCTCCGCACATACAGGTATGTTTGTGTTTTTGAACCTAAGGTTGTGGGGGAGGGTGAAAAAGAAAAGCGTTTGAGTGTGTCTTTGAGCTGATTAATTATTTCTTTTTTTCCATATAGTACTGTACTGCCACCTAGTGGTTCATGCTCGTATCTCGAGCGTGCACTCGGGTGTCGAACAGAAATTTTGCTCGTCTCGGTGCTCGTATCTTGGATCGCTCGTATATAGAGCAGCTCGTATCTCGAGGTACCACTGTAATAATAATCTTTATTTGTATAGCACCTTTCATACATACATGCAACTCAAAGTGCTAAAAACTACTGAAAATAAGGTAAAAAAAAAATTACTTGTCTCTCCCCCTCATTTCTAACCACATTTTAGGCTGTTATAGTTGGTGATTGTGTAAGGCACCTCTTCCTGTACTATTTACTGTATTTTAGACATTGAGGGCTTTTGAGGGGACGGTGTGGATGAACACTGACCAGTGGCTGACCATGAACACTGAACACTGACCCTCTTTTCTCGCCTCCTCTTTTCGCTGTATGGCCCACCTAACCCCAATTATTTTTATTACTACTGTACTGTATTTTACAGAATTGTTTTCTTTTGATTCTTACATAAAAATAAAAGTTGTCCTCCAAAGATTAGTGTTAATGAAAAAGTAGTTTTTTGAACAGGTCTAGTGAGCCAAACGCCCCACCTGCCCTGTAGTAAATAGTTGTACATAATAAAAAAAATGTAAATATCAAATCAAATCCAATGAAATATATTTTGGTTTTCCACAACACATGTTGTCACAAAGCAGCTTTACAGGATTTACAAGTTTTAAATATGTTGTTATATGTTTATTATGTGTGTATAGTTGTACTTGTAGTGAAGGAGCACTGTTTGATAATAATAAAAAATGATCAAATCCTCTTGGGGCGGACATTTAATCCTTTATAAGGTAAAGATACATTGATAATTCAATTGAATAAAAAATATACTATTAGTTTATATTAATAATCAAATGAAGGAAATGATAATATATGAAAGATTTGACTTGACTCTCAGCCGACAATTAGCTGGATGCTAACGTTATATAGGAAATCCCATAGGAATGCTATCGGAAATTAGCATTATCATGGCGGTGCAAATTGGCTTTCTAAAACAGCAAAGAGCGAGCAGGCTGTTTGTCTAATGTAAAGCATTAGTAGTAATGAAGAAAAGGTTTTCCTGTAGCGTTGGCTTGGTTCGGGCCAGTCCCCCCTCAACCGATGCATACCGGCTATTAGCCAGGATCAGGAGGTCACAGTGGGGTTTGAACCCTGCACTGAGTGGCCTGTCGCCCAACACCTTATCCACTGACCTACAGGACAACCAATTATGCTTAAAACAAAAAATACATTTGAAGACATCAAATCCTCTTGGGGTGGACATTTAATCCTTTATAAGGTAAAGATACATTGATAATTCAATTTAATAAAAAATATACTATTCGTTTCATTAATAATCAAATGAAGGAAATGATAATATATCAAAGATATGACTTCACTCTCGGCCGACAATTAGCTCCATGCTAATGTTATATTGGAAATCCCATACCAATGCTACCGGAAATTAGCATTATCATGGCGGTGCTAATTGGCTTTCTAAAACACCAAGTACAACATCTATCAATAAGGTCGCTTTTTTATTTATACCATTAGTTTCATTAATAATCAAATGAAAGAAATTATAATATATCAAAGATTTGACTTCACTCTCGGCCGACAATTAGCTCCATGCTAATGTTATATTGGAAATCCCATACGAATGGTACCGGAAATTAGCATTATCATGGCGGTGCTAATTGGCTTCACCAAGTACTCTCTCTGTCTCTCTCTCTCTCTATCTATCTATCTATCTATCTATCTATCTATCTATCTATTTATCTATCTATCTATCTATCTATCTATCTATCTATCTGCTAAATAATTGGGGAAAAAATTGTTTGAATCTATTCTAGACAGAAAATACCCAATAAAGCCAATGAGAGTATCAAACAAATACATGTGCTATATATTTACAGAGGATATTAGTAGCGGTAGTATTAGACTTTCTGGGTGCACCACAGAGCTGCTGCCTCATTCTTGCTCTGTTAATTAACATAATAAAGGGTGATGTTTGGTCCTGCTGATTGCCGGCAAGACAGAGGGGAAGGAGGGGTGATGTCCTGACGATTAGGATACAGAAATATCTGTATTTCTCTTTCTTTAATTCCCAGGAGAGTCTGGGACCCGACGGCGTTCAAGGCCATCATCGCGTGGTCGACGTGGCTGACGGTCCGGTGGAGCTGCGTCACCAGGCTTTTGTGACATAGCAGAGGGTGGACGGCATCGTTGCTCTCCGGGACAAACTGCCAGAGAGCGACAAAGGCGGGGCTTTCTGCCCGCCATGTCACAGACACCGACTGGTGAAGGGACGGTTCAAAAGCAGCCATTCGTAGACCTCTGTTGTCGCTGGGACACAGAGTCTGAAGCGGTAGGCAAACCTTCAGTAATCCAGTAGCTTCAGGATTTTCTAGGTTGGCTTGTACAGTGACAATAGTTCTCTAGCCCATGATACACTGGATGTTGTTTTGCCATTCTGGAGTATGGCAAGGATTAAAACACTAGACCAAATGCAGTCAATCACTTCATGATCCTCCATGAGAAATACAGGAAAATAGTCAAAAACAAGAGAAGAGACAACACAACAGAGGAAGAGAAAGGAACTGCAATGAGTGATTGACTGCATTTGGTCTAGTAAGTGTTTTAATCCTTGCCATACTCCAGAATGGCGATACACCTGGCGATTAGTAGGAAGTTGACAGCCACTGATGCTGGAGCTGGGCTGCCCAATGAGATACACATGACTGGAACACCTTGTGGCAGGAGATTTCTCCACCTTTCTTCTCTTCTCTGTTGGTTCGTCCTGTTCACTTGTATCGCTGACCACTTTCCCGCTGTGCAGATGTCTTACAGATGCCACGATCTCAGCAGTTCACAATCTTAAATTAAGATATAAAGCTTAGTTGGTTCAAACCTATTTCTCAATGTAATGTGTGATCATTGTGATATATGTACAATAGAGTAACATTTTTGAGATAGTCATGTACAGTGTTGCGATAACGGCGTCATTTTGTCAGTAACGGGATAATATAATTAATTACTTTTCCTGTCGTTACAACGCCGTTGACGTTACTGGTCATTAAAAGCGGTGCGTTACTATATATTGATATACTAACAGTAATGCGAGCGGACCACTGCCCAGGCTAGTGAGGAGTAACAGATCTCGATAGGTCACAGTCCTCGGTGTAACACCTGTTTAACTTAACAAGGCTAAGGCAGCGTTATGGTAGCCAATCCGAGCCAGTGTTTTTACACGCGCGCCAAAGCACACCAGTGACACGACAAAAACGGAGAAGAGACAGAAATAGCGAGTCAGAAGCAAGCCGAAGAAAAATTATCATTTTTCAAGGTGGCGATATAAACATTATTTAAGAAAATACTTGAAGTTCCTGAATGTTTACCAGACTGGGTATTTGATTTATTTAAGAATAGAGGTTTTATTCTTAAGTTTACTTCTGTTCTGAACAATCCAGTTGTTTCAGGTTGAGAGAATTTAATTTAATTTGATAGATGTCAATGTAAATATGTAAATAGATGTAGTTTGGCCTTTGAATAATCTGTTACATATTTACCACATCACATATCTTTCTTCTCCGAGGTTCACTTGGGGAGTAACACTGCAGTTGGAGCCTACAATTCCAGTATCATCGCTCCGACATGGAATGAAAACCTGGCGTTCATCATAAGACATTTACATTGACAATATCAGCACCCAGAACTTTCATTCTAGTTACCTTATACTTAGCCTGATTGTGTGATTTATTTGTAACTTGTGTATTAGTCTGTATAATTTGTTTTTGTGTAATTTGTGTGTTAACGGGCCGCCCAATGGACGATGGGTTCCCTTTTGAGTCTTGGTCCTCCCAAGGTTTCTTCCTATTCCCCACCATCTAGGGAGTTTTTCCTTGCCACTGTCGCCTTTGGCTTGCTCATAAGGGATTTGGACCCATAGTATTGTTAACTTTGTAAATACTGTAAAGCGCTTTGTGACAACATATGTTGTGAAAAGCGCTATACAAATATATTTGATATTTGATTTAAATGCACTTTATATAGTGTAACTGTTTACTTTTGCTTTTTATTATTATTATTATTTACAAAGATTTGGGGTTTTAAAGGATTTTATCCTGCACTGGTCTGTTGATGTGCAATAAATACTCATTTCAACTGACTGTGAAAACTGCTTTTTCAAAAAATCCTTATTCATTGGCATATAACTTTTTTTTAACTGTAATGCAAATAGTTACTTTCCCTGGTAACGAGTTACTTGTATTATAGAGTAATTCAGTTACTAACTCAGTTACGTTTTTGAACAAGTAGTGAGTAACTATAACTAATTACTTTTTTAAAGTAACGTTCCCAACACTGGTCATGTATCATACGATGTCATCCTTTCCAAGCATCAAAAATATGTATGTTTTTGCATTAAATATAGTTGAAATGTACATAGTGTCTATGTGTTTTATACCAGATAAATGAAAATGTTATTACCTATCGTTTGGTACCAATTTCAAAGCCATAGCATCAATCTCTGGGAATGTAGTTTTAACACTAGGAGTCCCAGCATTTTCATTCCACACTTTTTCCACCTGGTCTCCACCAGGGGGCAGTTCTGGGGATATTTGCATTCCATTAGGCCACCCTTTGTTATGTACATGCAGCCACTTATAGGTAGACGGGTGAGGGGGGGGGTGATGGTGTGAACCATCAGTTCATTGTTCTGCTGGATGTGTTTAAAATTTAAAAAACGCTATTGGCTGCTAGAACGCGCTAAATGACGTCATCTCCGCACATACAGGTATGTTTGTGTTTTTGAACCTAAGGTTGTGGGGGAGGGTGAAAAAGAAAAGCGTTTGAGTGTGTCTTTGAGCTGATTAATTATTTCTTTTTTTCCATATAGTACTGTACTGCCACCTAGTGGTTCATGCTCGTATCTCGAGCGTGCACTCGGGTGTCGAACAGAAATTTTGCTCGTCTCGGTGCTCGTATCTTGGATCGCTCGTATATAGAGCAGCTCGTATCTCGAGGTACCACTGTAATAATAATCTTTATTTGTATAGCACCTTTCATACATACATGCAACTCAAAGTGCTAAAAACTACTGAAAATAAGGTAAAAAAAAAATTACTTGTCTCTCCCCCTCATTTCTAACCACATTTTAGGCTGTTATAGTTGGTGATTGTGTAAGGCACCTCTTCCTGTACTATTTACTGTATTTTAGACATTGAGGGCTTTTGAGGGGACGGTGTGGATGAACACTGACCAGTGGCTGACCATGAACCAGGGTTCCCACGGGTCCTTGAAATCCTTGAAAGTTTGTGAATCTGAAAAAATAAGTTCAAGGCCCTGGAAAGTTTTTGAAAACAGGCATAAAAGACAGCCGTCCTTGACGGTCCTTGATCTCATTATATGGCTTTGCTCCTCTGTTTTATGTATGTACTGTATGTGTATATGCATATGTGTATTATTGTTATTATTATTATTATTTGTCTACTGTCAACATGTCATTATTTTGCACAGGGCTTATGCTGACTTTTACTTGGCAAAGTTTGGTCATTCTCCTGTAGAGAAATTTGTTTGTTTGTTCAGCACCGAAAGCAAGTGTTTCCTGTAGGTAGTTGTTGATCCTTCAACAACTATAGCCATTTTACGTGAATGTCGTCATCTCAGATGTGCATCGCTAAATTGCCAGTCATGTTGAGTGTGAGTGAAGTTTTCGTAGAATCAGCGCTTAATGTCATGCACAAAAAATTTCAGGATGCATGGCTTGAAATGACATTCAGTCTTTTGAATTTGCGTTGTATTAACATCGTTTTTTGATAACATATTCAGGGGTAAGAGTAGGTAAATGCTGGCAGGTGCAGTCCTTGAATTTGAGGAAGTTGGTCCTGGAAAGTCATTGAAAGGTCCTTGAATTTTATGTTAACCAAGGTGTGGGAACCCTGTACCTTTAACCTGCACTTGTGATTCTCATGTGTCCACCCCACCTTCTCCCCCTCCTGTTCACTTTTTGTTACCCCCCACCCCACACAGAGGGCAGTCAGCAAAAAGGCCAAATGCTTCCTGGGCCACATGGTTGCCCGGAAGAACAAGAAGATGGCCTTCCGACAAAAGTCCAAGACCTGCCACAACCTCACAGTGCTCTGAGAGAGCCGGACTCTGTCGGCCTCCTCCTAGGCTGCTAAGACCACAAGCTGTGTTTTCAACACTAACCCCACGGACTAGACAACTGAACAGGCATATATTTGTATATTTTATATTGTAAAAACAGAACATGAGGGATTATGGGAGCCTAAACTGATGATGAAAAGTCGATGTTGACAGACTTGCATGTGTGACGGGCAGGGTGAGTGAAACAAAAAGGAAACGATCACGCCAAGTCTTAGGGAAAATGTATGGTTTAATAGAATAAGTGCGTAAACCAAAAACCCGTGACTTGTTCAAAATTAAGGGTATAATAACCAGCGGTCAACTGGTACAAAGACAAGACATACATAGACAAACAAACGACCCTCAGGTGAGACGGATCGCGGGCTCCGCCCACCTGAGGGACAAACACCACAACAACAACAAAAACACGACTGTGAGACGGATCACGGGCTCCGCCAACTTGAGGGACAAACACCACAACAACAACAACAACAAGACTGTGAGACGGATCGCGGGCTCCGCCCACCTGAGGGACAAACACCACAACAACAACAACAACATGAAGACACAGGAACAGGCTAGAGGTGAGTTGCAAGATCTCCTGACAGGACTCGTTGAGAGTTCCTTTCAAAGTTCCTTCTGCAAAAAAAAAGATTTTTTTTCAACACGCCCTTATTAAATATTAAATGGTAATAACAGGTTAATATTTTTCAGCTGATTTCTGTAAATGTAAGAGTCTCTCTTATTTATATTACTAGCTATTGAACAGGTTGATGTCAGTAAATTAGCAAACGTGTAATCAGCATAGGATTCTGTATGAATGTCTCTTGGTCACCTACATGCAGGGTGCAAGAGACCTCAGTCTTGTCCAAGGGAGCCTGTGAGGGTTCCTGACAGATGTCGAGAACACATATTTCATAGTTCCTTCTGCAAAACAATTTTTTTCAAGAAGCCCTTATTAAATATTGTGTGGTAATAACAGGTGAATATTTTTCAGCTGATCTGTGTTAATGTAAACTTCAGTAAATTAGCAAATGTGTTTTTTGTATGAATGTTTCTTGATCACCTAGAGGTGGAAGATGAGAAGAAAAGTCCAGAACAGGTGTTTCTGCAACAACAAAATTTTTTTTTTCAACATACTCTAATTTTACATGAGAATGTCAGATGAATGTTTTTAATTTGAGCTGTTTTTATGCTTGTTTTTCTGGTATTGACATTAATAGGGGTTTTACCAGGGTGATGTGATCAGTATCACAGTACAGCCCCTGACCCATAATAATAATAATAATAATAATTTCCACTTATATAGCGCCTTTCAAAGTACCCAAGGATGCTTTACAGAGAAATACAAAAAAGAACAAAGACAAGAACAAAACAGACAAAAATAACAACAAAAATAGAAAGAAAAGAGAAATCCTATAGAACAGACCTATTTTCTGTTTCTTTTTCTCTTATTTTTCACTTAATGGCTCTAGCAATAAACTCCAAAGTTACTTAACGCTACCTAGGAGTAACTGTGTTTGTTTCCTGTGAATTCTGATTATTGCAATTTATTAATGATTTTCAAAAGGAAAAGACTTCCAGTACTGCTACAAGCATAAAGATACACAGTGAATAAACCATTTACATGAATCGTACTGATGCTGATGTGTTAATGTAAACTTCTATGGTATTGATATTAATAAGTATTGAACAAGTTGATGTCAGTAAATTAGCAAATGTGTTTTCAGTATGGGATTTTGTATGAATGTCTCTTGATCACCTAGAGGTGGAAGGTCAGAAGAATAGTCCTGGAGAAAGTGGAAGAGATCATCGATCATCTTATCCAGATCATCGGTCACAGGAGCTTCTGCAACAACAAAAAAAAATTTCTTCAACATACACTAATCAATTTTACATGAGAATGTCAGATGAATGTTTTTCAGTTGAGCTGTGTTGATGCTTGTTTTTCTGGTATTGACATTAATAGAGGTTTTACCAGGGTGATGTGATCAGTATCACAGTACAGCCCCTGACCCATAATAATGAACTCCAAAGTTACTTAACGCTACCTAGGAGTAACATGTAACTGTGTTTGTTTCCTGTGAATTCTAATTATTGCAATTTATTAATGATTTTCTAAAGGGAAAGACTTTCAGTACTGCTACAAGCATAAAGATACACAGTGAATAAACCATTTACATGAACCTTACTGATACTGAGCTTTACTGAACTGTGTTCAAAGAAAAATACCTTAAATAAGTCCCTATACATGCCACAAAATAAGTTGTTAACATTGTACTCATTCACTCACTCAAGGGAATGATGTTTTCTGTCTCCTCTTTTGCTTTTCTTTTAGCTTTTAGTTTGATTTCTCTTCTGGACTCCTTGTTCATGTCTGTGTCTGTTGACTCGTCCTGGATTCCCCCTGCACACCAACACCAGAGACACTTCATTTTGGCAAACATGGTCAGTTGCGTCACACTACACAATCTGATCTGAAATTATAGTGTACATGGAATGATCCTCATATGTGTCATTATTATGACATCAGGGCAGTGTAAGAAGTGTTATGTTCCACATTCTAATCCAATTCAATCCAATTCAATGGCGCTTTATTGGCATGACAAATATGTACATTTGTATTGCCAAAGCATAAGGTACATACAATGGTAAAATATAATAAAATAACATTGTAAAGTAGAATAATAATAAAGTAAAATAATGGCTATATTGTCATTACAATTACATTATCCACCACTGCTTCCATAACAGTTTATAATAATAGTTATGATAATAATTGTGACGGGCGGGGGTGAGCAACTAAAAGGAAGCGATCACGCCAAGTCTCAGGGAAAACTGATGGTTTAATAGAAAGTGTGCAAACCTAAAACCCGTGCAATATCTCCAAATTAAGGATATAATGAGCAGCGGTCAACTGGTACAAAGACAAGACATATATAGGCAAACAAACGACCCTCAGGTGAGACGGATCACGGGCTCTGCATACCTGAGGGACGCACATGACGTCACCAAACAACAACAACAACAACAGCCGCTGTGGACAGAGGCGGCCGGTAGAGGGCCGCCTCACCGTGACAGACCCCCCCCACCAAGCCGCACTCCCCTCCACTGGGTGTGTGGCACACAGCGGCTGCACACAAAACACGAAGGGGCAGGAAGGCAGGGACAGGCATGGACACCTCCTGAGTCCGGGAGCTGAAACACAAAAACACTCATTACTCAGCTCGCCTCCCCGGGCGGGACCCTGGACCGACCGGGCCGTTAACACAAAACCACGCCCCAGTCGGTCACAGGGCCCTCACGCCCTAACCGGCCTTCAGCCGGTGAGCCCCACAGGTGTGAGGACGAGGGGCTACAGCTCCTCTCTCGTCCCTCGTGTATGTGTGTGTGTGTGCAGGCTACCTCTCCAAGGCGTGGCTACTTCACCTCCTGGACCTACCTCCTCCCAGAGCTGACCCCTGCCTTCTGCTAGGGGTCACCCCAGCCTCCTGGGAAGCCAACCCCTCCCGGGGCCTCTCCTCGCAAGGTGGACTCCTCCACCCAACCCAGGAGCGCCAGAGACCGATGCCCAGAGCACCCCCAAAACGGGCTAGGGAGCAGCCCCAAGGGCCTCCTGGTCACCCCGGGCAGGAGGGAGGATCTCCCTCCTCAGCAGGAGCTTTTCAGACCGGAGCCCCATGGTCCCCAAACATCCGGGGGCCCCAGCCCTCTAGGGAGGGGCTCTTCATGACCGGGCTCCGGTCACCCCACAACACAAGAGGGCTCCTGCCAGGTGGAGACCCCCACAAGGTCCAGGAACACCGCCAAGGAGAAGCACCTGCACAGAGAACAGCACGCGCACACACACACACACACACACACACACACACACCACAAACGCGCCCTACCCTATTCAGGGCCTCCCTCAGGAGCGACGCCCTCCATGCCACACCCCATGGCACGGGACCACAGCCGGTCCCCCCCCAAACACACATTCACGGGGAGGAGCATGCGTGGAATTACACGCAAACAGTTGACAACACGCTAGGACACAACACACATGCAAAGACTAGACAAGCAAACAAAAACGGTGCACAAACAGACAGACGGGACCTACACATGCGCACTCGACATAAACACACAGTGACGCGCGCCGCTCAGAGTCGCAGTCGCTCCCCACATTTAACACAAGACACACGGGGAGCGAGGCGACAGTGACGAGCGGCGACCGCGTCACACACAAAACATGTAACATTAAACATAACGAGCACGCACACTGATCCACACATTCGTCGACATGAACACACGTTTTAACCAACACAAAACATGAAGAGCCTTTCCAGGGAAGACGCCCTGGTCCTCGCCGTGCCACAAACACAGACACGGCGGAGCTCTTCAAACAAACTAACAAACAACAGACACGAAGAGTTTTCCCAGGGCAGACAGCCCTGGTCCACGCCGTGCCACAAACACAACACAAAAGCAAGGCGGAACTCTTCACAAAACACCACGCAGACAAACACTTACCACGAGACATGACCACGAACGAAGGAGAAAGAAAAAGAGACTCGGCGGCTTCCGAAGGGTGGCTGGTCATTCTGTGACGGGCGGGGGTGAGCAACTAAAAGGAAGCGATCACACCAAGTCTCAGGGAAAAAGGATGGTTTAATAGAAAGTGTGCAAACCTAAAACCCGTGCAATATCCCCAAATTAAGGATATAATGACCAGCGGTCATCTGGTACAAAGACAAGACATATATAGGCAAACAAACGACCCTCAGGTGAGACGGATCACGGGCTCTGCCCACCTGAGGGACGCACATGACGTCACCAAACAACAGCAACAACAACAGCCGCTGTGGACAGAGGCGGCCGGTAGAGGGCCGCCTCACCGTGACAATAATAGTAGTAAAAGTATTAATAGTAACCATAATAATAATACACCACTGCTTCCATAACTGACATTTATAATTATAGTTATGATAATAATAGTAGTACTCTACAAAACTACAACAAAATCTACAAACTACAACAGAATGTGATTTGTGAATTTAGCAGTATGTAATTGCAATGTGAAAAAAACACAGCTTCTTAATGCACTTTGCCTTTTATTTTAACATAATTTAAATTCTCTACATTCAAATAGTGCCTTCTTTGTAAAAAAAAAAAAACAAACAAAAAAACAACACAACCCTTTGACTGAAAATAGTGCAATAAAAGAACAAGGCATTCAGACTTGGAAATGTTGACATGAAACTAGTCACAACATAACAGTTCCGATAATGAAACAACAGGAACAATCCAGACAAACTTCAAGTCAAGTGGCTTTTTATTGTCATTACATCAGAGTGCAGGTACACAGTGTGACGAAATTTCGTTCCTCCGCAACCATGGTGTAACACAAATTGACAGTACAACAGACAACATAAAGTGCGGCAGGGTAGCAATTCAAGACTGTGCAAAATGTGCAGCATAGGGCAATCTCACAGCAAAACATTACAATAAATACAACAGGCCAGAGACAATTGAGACATGATGGTGTAAAGAGCTGGTACAGTGCAATGTGGTCTAAGTGGTGTCTGAGATGAGTGATATACTGTATCATATGGAACATACATGAACACAGTGGTTCTGAGGTAGTTAATAGGTCCTGTGGGAGAGCAGCAACTATTTCTGGTGGGGGGTTCAGTGCAGTCTTTTTGTGCGTGTGTGGGGTCAGATCAGTGTTGGTGTGTGTCAGTTCTGTGTCTGGGAGTTGAGGAGCCTGACTGCCTGGTGAACAAAGCTATTACAGAGTCTGGAGGTGGAGGCTCGGATGCTCCTGTATCTTTTGCCGGACGGCATCAGAGTGAAGAGACCGTGTGATGGGTGGGTTGGGTCTTCCACAATGCTGGTGACTTTGCGGATGCAGCGTGTGGTGTAGATGTCACTGATGGAGGGGAGAGAGACACCAATGATCTTCTCGGCTATCCTCACTATCCGCTGTAGGGTCTTGGGCTCCGAGATGTTGCAGCTCCTGAACCAGACGGTAATGCAGGCGCTCAGGATGCTCTCTACAGTCCCTCTGTAGAACATGGTGAGGATGGGAGGTGGAAGGTGTGCTTTCCTCAGTCTACAGGAAGTAGAGACGCTGCTGGGCTTTGTTATGGAGCTTGTGTTGAGGGACCAGGTGAGGTGCGTGAATAACAGCAATTCAGACTTTCTACCCTGTAAGAGAGAGAGAGAAAAGTTGTGAGGGAAAAAGAATTAAAGCAATGAGACAAGCTGGTGTCTTTGTGTGTGTGTGTGTGTGTGTGTGTGTGTGTGTGTGTGTGTGTGTGTGTGTGTGTGCAATGGGACTGAATAATCTCACCATTTTAAATGAAGTCCCAGTGAAAGTCCATCAGTCTTCTCAGCAGAGTGGATACATGTGGGTTGACTGTTGTCATCTTTTTGCTGGTGGCTTTGCCAGTTTTTTTGGACAAGTCTTTGCCCCGTCCAGCCTTGGTGCCTCACTCAGGGTTTATACCAATGAAGCGCCTGAAAAATAATAGTGTCTCTTCAGACAGTGTAAAACTCAATTTGTGTAACTCACTTACATTAACAACACAACAAAAAGCAGAAAATGTTTTGTTCACAATAGTATACCATTAAAGAGATAAGAAACACATGTTTTAGTGAAAATACCTAACCTTTGGATGAATTCAAGAGTGCATGAGGCCTCTTCTTGGTATTCGAGATTGAAGATGTAGAAGATAGAAAATAAGGCAGCAAGCCCTGTCAAGAAGGTGGGTTGCATCCCCTCACATATTACATGGCCCTCAAGGCTGACCATCCAGCGCTGAATACAGTGTCCTGCTGTTCCACCTGAAACATGACAAAAAAATTCCTGTCAAATTCTTTTGAAATACAGCAAATTACAACCTTGTGTGTGAACCCTTGATAAATTGACACATGACATACATACACACACACAACACACACATGTGTAGAGTGTATTTTTTCAATGGAAACTTAGATCTGCATGAAGAACTAGTCCTGTGGTGTTCTCTGAGAAATGAGCCATCAGAAGCTGGGTGACATTTTCGAAAGGTCCTTTTGCAATTAGGGATACAACACTGCAGTTTTAAATTGTGCATATTTCTGTGAATTTTCACGTGTCTCACATAGGCAACTGAGCAGTTACACTGATATGCACATATCTGACAAGAAAACATAATTGCAAACTTGACTGTTATGATTCAATAAATGTACTTACTAAAATAAATGAAAGTACTTAATGTGATCAGTAGCGCAGCATCAAATACTCTTGAGTACCTGTAATGTCAAAGAAATATGTCACACTCACCAAACATTGAATAGGTCAAATAATACTGCTATGGGCTGCCATAGATTCATTAATTAATGGCAAACATGGTAACACCAATGGTAATTTATATTAAACCACAATAGAAAAACAGTCTTACACTGACTAAAAAAATAGTGAGTTACAGTAAAGGAAATCTTCTTCAGCACTCAATTTCTGAACTAAAATTTAAAATCTGGAATACCACCCAATAATCAGCAGGAAAAGAAGTCTAATGTTATGTTGTGCGGTGTATTTACATCAATAAGCATCATTACACTTCACAAATTCACTAATAAAATTATGTTTTTTTCTGTTTGCAGACACTAGAAAAAGACCTGCAGTCCAGAAGATTGAGGTCCAATAGAATGTTCCTGCTTGAAAACCCCACTTTTGACCTGAAAATGAAAAGGCTCAGAGATGGAAACATTTCTGTCTTTGAAGAAAACCAGGTAAATATTTGTATTAAAACATGGGTAAAGTCCAAAGACATGTTTAGATATTAGCCCGACATATTGTTTTTCTTTGTCCTGGTCTTGGATACTTTGGATACCTGTCTTGCACATAGTTTACCCGGCTACAAGTACACCTACTTTATCAACAAGCCCTTTAAAACACTTGAAGGTCCATGTTTTAAACCAGGAACATGTTCATGGACCAAGGTGTAAAATAGTGAGCTAATTAAATACTCTTATTATACGCTATTATAATACACTATTTTGTCATTTTAGTAGAGCTTACCTTTTTTTAAGAGCTCCAGCAATTTAATTACTGAATATTGTGCTTATTTCATATTTTTTTTAGACTGAAGCCATCATTGAGAAGACTTTTGCAGTCCTAAAATATGACCGATCAAGTTTAAAAAGAACATCCTTCGTTTCAGAGGTCATGACACCAGAGGTAAGAACTTTTTATATATTTATTAAAACATCTTTTATTTTTATTAACATTAAATCTGAACAATCTGCTGTTTTTTTCTGATTATTTTTTGACGCCAGCGATCCTACCGGGCAATAAATAAGGGGCTCCGTCTCATCTCTGATCATAACCGAACCGCACTGTAGAAGAGAAACGAAAGGAGCTATACCAAACGGATTTTTCTTGACCATTGGAGTTCAGACGTTGGAAAGAAGACATTGGACAAATATACATCTAAGTTTATATATTTTAAATAGGCAGGTTTGGCATGTTTATCTGTAAAAAACTGCTATGTTTATAGATATTGGCAGCTGGGATATGTCAGAACAGAAACAATAAATAAGTGTATTTAATGTAGGCTAATATGGGCTGTCTACTTAGTGGGACAAACAATATTAACAAACTGCTTATATTATAATCATGACTTTGAACAAAGGAGACAAGTTGCGGAACATGGATAAAAGGAGAGGAAGTATACCCTTTCCTCCCTTCAACCTGCAGAGTTTACACCGGAGGAGCATACCAGTGGACCACCGCGAGTTCTGCTCCACCATGCCCTCAGTGCAGAGCGCCGAGCTCTCCACACTCACGCGCTGCACCTCCTACGGTCCCGGGGAGCAGCACCGTGACAGCTGCGTGTCTGATTCATCCGACTCTGTCATCTCCTCCGGGAGCGACTCCCATGGACACACCTACAAGGTTGTGCTTCTTGGCGAGCTCAACGTAGGGAAGTCGAGTCTGGCGAGGATATTTGGTGGAGTTGAGGACAGTCACGACTCAGAGGAGACAGGTAAAGTCTTGGTGCCAATGTGGGCACTTTTGTTGTTGCGAGATAATGCTTGCTTTTTAGTAGAACATGTTCCAAGGACATGGGATTAAGCTAATTCAAGGACCTCACAATCTGGTCTGACTAACAGACAGTGTAATGGGTCATATGGGAGAGCAGGTAAAGGTGTATTGATTTCTGCTATTTCCAGCCAGCCACAGCTGCACCCATTACTCAAATAGAGCTTAGGTAGTTGTAGTCAAACACCAGGCAGAGTGGGTGTAAAAGATTAATACACTGGCTCTAAAGGAAAACTCCACGGTCAGGGCTCAGATTGATGGATGATTTGTCAAAATCCTACTGTCTAGATACTGGGATAGGTGACTCTGGTACTGTGATAAGAGATGCTGAGTACTTCAGAATAAATGTTCTTATTTCTTACTTCCTTCTTCCCATCAGGAAACACATATGATAGGTCAATCATCGTCAACGAAGAAGAGACAAATCTGCTTTTGTAGGACATATGGGAACAGGTGAGCGAGTCACTCGCTGATAACAACCACCTAAAACCACAGGATTGGTGATACGCCACAGAGCGTTCTGCGCCTTTTGTATTAACCGGGTGCCATTCCACAGGATAACAGCCAGTGGCTGAAGGATCAGTGCATGTGGATGGGCGACGCCTACATCATTGTAAACTCGGTGACGGACAAGTCCAGCTTTGAGAAGGCTTCGGAGCTGCGCATACAGCTTCGCTGGGCGCACCAGTCGGAAAACATCCCCGTCATCCTGGTGGGAAACAAGAGTGACCTGGGGCGCTCCAGAGAATTGTCAGTAGACGGTTAGTTGCGCATCATCTTTTCCAGGGGGCTCGCTCCTTAAACCATGTGATTGAGAAGATAGGCCCCCATGTCCCCCCCTCCCTAGGCAGCTGAGGTGAAAGCTGCAAGCGTTTAGCCGCCGCTAGCTGACTGATGCATGGTAGACTCGGCAAAATAAACACGGCCACTGCTTCTTCCCGGAGATTAGCCCCTGATGACAAACCAATGTCCCTCAAGTCCCGCAGAGCTACCTTCAGGGTTCCCACGGGTCCTTGAAATCCTTGAAAGTTTGTGAATCTGAAAAAATAAGTTCAAGGCCCTGGAAAGTTTTTGAAAACAGGCATAAAAGACAGCCGTCCTTGACGGTCCTTGATCTCATTATATGGCTTTGCTCCTCTGTTTTATGTATGTACTGTATGTGTATATGCATATGTGTATTATTGTTATTATTATTATTATTTGTCTACTGTCAACATGTCATTATTTTGCACAGGGCTTATGCTGACTTTTACTTGGCAAAGTTTGGTCATTCTCCTGTAGAGAAATTTGTTTGTTTGTTCAGCACCGAAAGCAAGTGTTTCCTGTAGGTAGTTGTTGATCCTTCAACAACTATAGCCATTTTACGTGAATGTCGTCATCTCAGATGTGCATCGCTAACTTGCCAGTCATGTTGAGTGTGAGTGAAGTTTTCGTAGAATCAGCGCTTAATGTCATGCACAAAAAATTTCAGGATGCATGGCTTGAAATGACATTCAGTCTTTTGAATTTGCGTTGTATTAACATCGTTTTTTGATAACATATTCAGGGGTAAGAGTAGGTAAATGCTGGCAGGTGCAGTCCTTGAATTTGAGGAAGTTGGTCCTGGAAAGTCATTGAAAGGTCCTTGAATTTTATGTTAACCAAGGTGTGGGAACCCTGATGAACACTGAACACTGACCCTCTTTTCTCGCCTCCTCTTTTCGCTGTATGGCCCACCTAACCCCAATTATTTTTATTACTACTGTACTGTATTTTACAGAATTGTTTTCTTTTGATTCTTACATAAAAATAAAAGTTGTCCTCCAAAGATTAGTGTTAATGAAAAAGTAGTTTTTTGAACAGGTCTAGTGAGCCAAACGCCCCACCTGCCCTGTAGTAAATAGTTGTACATAATAAAAAAAATGTAAATATCAAATCAAATCCAATGAAATATATTTTGGTTTTCCACAACACATGTTGTCACAAAGCAGCTTTACAGGATTTACAAGTTTTAAATATGTTGTTATATGTTTATTATGTGTGTATAGTTGTACTTGTAGTGAAGGAGCACTGTTTGATAATAATAAAAAATGATCAAATCCTCTTGGGGCGGACATTTAATCCTTTATAAGGTAAAGATACATTGATAATTCAATTGAATAAAAAAT
Source organism: Brachyhypopomus gauderio (assembly GCF_052324685.1). Lineage (NCBI taxonomy): Eukaryota > Metazoa > Chordata > Actinopteri > Gymnotiformes > Hypopomidae > Brachyhypopomus > Brachyhypopomus gauderio. Next base: position 55,699 of record NW_027507206.1, on the reverse strand, counting down.
ATACTATTAGTTTATATTAATAATCAAATGAAGGAAATGATAATATATCAAAGATTTGACTTCACTCTCAGCCGACAATTAGCTGGATGCTAACGTTATATTGGAAATCCCATAGGAATGCTATCGGAAATTAGCATTATCATGGCGGTGCTAATTGGCTTTCTAAAACAGCAAAGAGCGAGCAGGCTGTTTGTCTAATGTAAACCATTAGTAGTAATGAAGAAAAGGTTTTCCTGTAGCGTTGGCTTGGTTCGGGCCAGTCCCCCCTCAACCAAGGCATACCGGCTATTAGCCAGGATCAGGAGGTCACAGTGGGGTTTGAATCCTGCACTGAGTGGCCTGTCGCCCAACACCTTATCCACTGACCTACAGGACAACCAATTATGCTTAAAACAAAAAAAACATTTGAAGACATCAAATCCTCTTGGGGTGGACATTTAATCCTTTATAAGGTAAAGATACATTGATAATTCAATTTAATAAAAAATATACTATTCGTTTCATTAATAATCAAATGAAGGAAATGATAATATATCAAAGATTTGACTTCACTCTCGGCCGACAATTAGCTCCATGCTAATGTTATATTGGAAATCCCATACGAATGCTAGCGGAAATTAGCATTATCATGGCGATGCTAATTGGCTTTCTAAAACACCAAGTACAACATCTATCAATAAGGTCGCTTTTTTATTTATACCATTAGTTTCATTAATAATCAAATGAAAGAAATGATAATATATGAAAGATTTGACTTCACTCTCGGCCGACAATTAGCTCGATGCTAATGTTATATTGGAAATCCCATAGGAATGCTATCGGAAATTAGCATTATCATGGCGGTGCTAATTGGCTTTCTAAAACAGCAAAGAGCGAGCAGGCTGTTTGTCTAATGTAAAGCATTAGTAGTAATGAAGAAAAGGTTTTCCTGTAGCGTTGGCTTGGTTCGGGCCAGTCCCCCCTCAACCGATGCATACCAGCTATTAGCCAGGATCAGGAGGTCACAGTGGGGTTTGAACCCTGCACTGAGTGGCCTGTCGCCCAGCACCTTATCCACTGACCTACAGGACAACCAATTATGCTTAAAACAAAAAATACATTTGAAGACATCAAATCCTCTTGGGGTGGACATTTAATCCTTTATAAGGTAAAGATACATTGATAATTCAATTTAATAAAAAATATACTATTCGTTTCATTAATAATCAAATGAAGGAAATGATAATATATCAAACATTTGACTTCACTCTCGGCCGACAATTAGCTCCATGCTAATGTTATATTGGAAATCCCATACGAATGCTAGCGGAAATTAGCATTATCATGGCGGTGCTAATTGGCTTTCTAAAACACCAAGTACAACATCTATCAATAAGGTCGCTTTTTTATTTATACCATTAGTTTCATTAATAATCAAATGAAAGAAATTATAATATATCAAAGATTTGACTTCACTCTCGGCCGACAATTAGCTCCATGCTAATGTTATATTGGAAATCCCATACGAATGGTACCGGAAATTAGCATTATCATGGCGGTGCTAATTGGCTTCACCAAGTACTCTCTCTGTCTCTCTCTCTCTCTCTCTATCTATCTATCTATCTATCTATCTATCTATCTATCTATCTATCTATCTATCTATCTATCTATCTATCTATCTATCTATCTATCTATCTATCTATCTATCTATCTATCTATCTATCTATCTATCTATCTATCTGCTAAATAATTGGGGAAAAAATTGTTTGAATCTATTCTAGACAGAAAATACCCAATAAAGCCAATGAGAGTATCAAACAAATACATGTGCTATATATTTACAGAGGATATTAGTAGCGGTAGTATTAGACTTTCTGGGTGCACCACAGAGCTGCTGCCTCATTCTTGCTCTGTTAATTAACATAATAAAGGGTGATGTTTGGTCCTGCTGATTGCTGGCAAGACAGAGGGGAAGGAGGGGTGATGTCCTGACGATTAGGATACAGAAATATCTGTATTTCTCTTTCTTTAATTCCCAGGAGAGTCTGGGACCCGACAGCGTTCAAGGCCATCATCGCGTGGTCGACGTGGCTGACGGTCCGGTGGAGCTGCGTCACCAGGCTTTTGTGACATAGCAGAGGGTGGACGGCATCGTTGCTCTCCGGGACAAACTGCCAGAGAGCGACAAAGGCGGGGCTTTCTGCCCGCCATGTCACAGACACCGACTGGTGAAGGGACGGTTCAAAAGCAGCCATTCGTAGACCTCTGTTGTCGCTGGGACACAGAGTCTGAAGCGGTAGGCAAACCTTCAGTAATCCAGTAGCTTCAGGATTTTCTAGGTTGGCTTGTACAGTGACAATAGTTCTCTAGCCCATGATACACTGGATGTTGTTTTGCCATTCTGGAGTATGGCAAGGATTAAAACACTAGACCAAATGCAGTCAATCACTTCATGATCCTCCATGAGAAATACAGGAAAATAGTCAAAAACAAGAGAAGAGACAACACAACAGAGGAAGAGAAAGGAACTGCAATGAGTGATTGACTGCATTTGGTCTAGTAAGTGTTTTAATCCTTGCCATACTCCAGAATGGCGATACACCTGGCGATTAGTAGGAAGTTGACAGCCACTGATGCTGGAGCTGGGCTGCCCAATGAGATACACATGACCGGAACACCTTGTGGCAGGAGATTTTTCCACCTTTCTTCTCTTCTCTGTTGGTTCGTCCTGTTCACTTGTATCGCTGACCACTTTCCCGCTGTGCAGATGTCTTACAGATGCCACGATCTCAGCAGTTCACAATCTTAAATTAAGATATAAAGCTTAGTTGGTTCAAACCTATTTCTCAATGTAATGTGTGATCATTGTGATATATGTACAATAGAGTAACATTTTTGAGATAGTCATGTACAGTGTTGCGATAACGGCGTCATTTTGTCAGTAACGGGATAATATAATTAATTACTTTTCCTGTCGTTACAACGCCGTTGACGTTACTGGTCATTAAAAGCGGTGCGTTACTATATATTGATATACTAACAGTAATGCGAGCGGACCACTGCCCAGGCTAGTGAGGAGTAACAGATCTCGATAGGTCACAGTCCTCGGTGTAACACCTGTTTAACTTAACAAGGCTAAGGCAGCGTTATGGTAGCCAATCCGAGCCAGTGTTTTTACACGCGCGCCAAAGCACACCAGTGACACGACAAAAACGGAGAAGAGGCAGAAATAGCGAGTCAGAAGCAAGCCGAAGAAAAATTATCATTTTCAAGGTGGCGATATAAACATTATTTAAGAAAATACTTGAAGTTCCTGAATGTCTACCAGACTGGGTATTTGATTTATTTAAGAATAGAGGTTTTATTCTTAAGTTTACTTCTGTTCTGAACAATCCAGTTGTTTCAGGTTGAGAGAATTTAATTTAATTTGATAGATGTCAATGTAAATATGTAAATAGATGTAGTTTGGCCTTTGAATAATCTGTTACATATTTACCACATCACATATCTTTCTTCTCCGAGGTTCACTTGGGGAGTAACACTGCAGTTGGAGCCTACAATTCCAGTATCATCGCTCCGACATGGAATGAAAACCTGGCGTTCATCATAAGACATTTACATTGACAATATCAGCACCCAGAACTTTCATTCTAGTTACCTTATACTTAGCCTGATTGTGTGATTTATTTGTAACTTGTGTATTAGTCTGTATAATTAGTTTTTGTGTAATTTGTGTGTTAACGGGCCGCCCAATGGAGGATGGGTTCCCTTTTGAGTCTTGGTCCTCCCAAGGTTTCTTCCTATTCCCCACCATCTAGGGAGTTTTTCCTTGCCACTGTCGCCTTTGGCTTGCTCATAAGGGATTTGGACCCATAGTATTGTTAACTTTGTAAATACTGTAAAGCGCTTTGTGACAACATATGTTGTGAAAAGCGCTATACAAATATATTTGATATTTGATTTAAATGCACTTTATATAGTGTAACTGTTTACTTTTGCTTTTTATTATTATTATTATTTACAAAGATTTGGGATTTTAAAGGATTTTATCCTGCACTGGTCTGTTGATGTGCAATAAATACTCATTTCAACTGACTGTGAAAACTGCTTTTTCAAAAAATCCTTATTCATTGGCATATAACTTTTTTTTTACTGTAATGCAAATAGTTACTTTCCCTGGTAACGAGTTACTTGTATTATAGAGTAATTCAGTTACTAACTCAGTTACGTTTTTGAACAAGTAGTGAGTAACTATAACTAATTACTTTTTTAAAGTAACGTTCCCAACACTGGTCATGTATCATAAGATGTCATCCTTTCCAAGCATCAAAAATATGTATGTTTTTGCATTAAATATAGTTGAAATGTACATAGTGTCTATGTGTTTTATACCAGATAAATGAAAATGTTATTACCTATCGTTTGGTACCAATTTCAAAGCCATAGCATCAATCTCTGGGAATGTAGTTTTAACACTAGGAGTCCCAACATTTTCATTCCACACTTTTTCCACCTGGTCTCCACCAGGGGGCAGTTCTGGGGATATTTGCATTCCATTAGGCCACCCTTTGCTATGTACATGCAGCCACTTATAGGTAGACGGGTGAGGGGGGGGGTGATGGTGTGAACCATCAGTTCATTGTTCTGCTGGATGTGTTTAAAATTAAAAAAACGCTTTTGGCTGCTAGAACGCGCTAAATGACGTCATCTCCGCACATACAGGTATGTTTGTGTTTTTGAACCTAAGGTTGTGGGGGAGGGTGAAAAAGAAAAGCGTTTGAGTGTGTCTTTGAGCTGATTAATTATTTCTTTTTTTCCATATAGTACTGTACTATACAGTGGTGTACTATACACCAACACATGGTTGCCCGGAAGAACAAGAAGATGGCCTTCCGACAAAAGTCCAAGACCTGCCACAACCTCACAGTGCTCTGAGAGAGCCGGACTCTGTCGGCCTCCTCCTAGGCTGCTAAGACCACAAGCTGTGTTTTCAACACTAACCCCACGGACTAGACAACTGAACAGGCATATATTTGTATATTTTATATTGTAAAAACAGAACATGAGGGATTATGGGAGCCTAAACTGATGATGAAAAGTCGATGTTGACAGACTTGCATGTGTGACGGGCAGGGTGAGTGAAACAAAAAGGAAACGATCACGCCAAGTCTTAGGGAAAATGTATGGTTTAATAGAATAAGTGCGTAAACCAAAAACCCGTGACTTGTTCAAAATTAAGGGTATAATAACCAGCGGTCAACTGGTACAAAGACAAGACATACATAGACAAACAAACGACCCTCAGGTGAGACGGATCGCGGGCTCCGCCCACCTGAGGGACAAACACCACAACAACAACAAAAACACGACTGTGAGACGGATCACGGGCTCCGCCAACTTGAGGGACAAACACCACAACAACAACAACAACAAGACTGTGAGACGGATCGCGGGCTCCGCCCACCTGAGGGACAAACACCACAACAACAACAACAACATGAAGACACAGGAACAGGCTAGAGGTGAGTTGCAAGATCTCCTGACAGGACTCGTTGAGAGTTCCTTTCAAAGTTCCTTCTGCAAAAAAAAAGATTTTTTTTCAACACGCCCTTATTAAATATTAAATGGTAATAACAGGTTAATATTTTTCAGCTGATTTCTGTAAATGTAAGAGTCTCTCTTATTTATATTACTAGCTATTGAACAGGTTGATGTCAGTAAATTAGCAAACGTGTAATCAGCATAGGATTCTGTATGAATGTCTCTTGGTCACCTACATGCAGGGTGCAAGAGACCTCAGTCTTGTCCAAGGGAGCCTGTGAGGGTTCCTGACAGATGTCGAGAACACATATTTCATAGTTCCTTCTGCAAAAAATTTTTTTTCAAGAAGCCCTTATTAAATATTGTGTGGTAATAACAGGTGAATATTTTTCAGCTGATCTGTGTTAATGTAAACTTCAGTAAATTAGCAAATGTGTTTTTTGTATGAATGTTTCTTGATCACCTAGAGGTGGAAGATGAGAAGAAAAGTCCAGAACAGGTGTTTCTGCAACAACAAAAATTTTTTTTTCAACATACTCTAATTTTACATGAGAATGTCAGATGAATGTTTTTAATTTGAGCTGTTTTTATGCTTGTTTTTCTGGTATTGACATTAATAGGGGTTTTACCAGGGTGATGTGATCAGTATCACAGTACAGCCCCTGACCCATAATAATAATAATAATAATAATAATAATAATATTTTCCACTTATATAGCGCCTTTCAAAGTACCCAAGGATGCTTTACAGAGAAATACAAAAAAGAACAAAGACAAGAACAAAACAGACAAAAATAACAACAAAAATAGAAAGAAAAGAGAAATCCTATAGAACAGACCTATTTTCTGTTTCTTTTTCTCTTATTTTTCACTTAATGGCTCTAGCAATAAACTCCAAAGTTACTTAACGCTACCTAGGAGTAACTGTGTTTGTTTCCTGTGAATTCTGATTATTGCAATTTATTAATGATTTTCAAAAGGAAAAGACTTCCAGTACTGCTACAAGCATAAAGATACACAGTGAATAAACCATTTACATGAATCGTACTGATGCTGATGTGTTAATGTAAACTTCTATGGTATTGATATTAATAAGTATTGAACAAGTTGATGTCAGTAAATTAGCAAATGTGTTTTCAGTATGGGATTTTGTATGAATGTCTCTTGATCACCTAGAGGTGGAAGGTCAGAAGAATAGTCCTGGAGAAAGTGGAAGAGATCATCGATCATCTTATCCAGATCATCGGTCACAGGAGCTTCTGCAACAACAAAAAAAAATTTCTTCAACATACACTAATCAATTTTACATGAGAATGTCAGATGAATGTTTTTCAGTTGAGCTGTGTTGATGCTTGTTTTTCTGGTATTGACATTAATAGAGGTTTTACCAGGGTGATGTGATCAGTATCACAGTACAGCCCCTGACCCATAATAATGAACTCCAAAGTTACTTAACGCTACCTAGGAGTAACATGTAACTGTGTTTGTTTCCTGTGAATTCTAATTATTGCAATTTATTAATGATTTTCTAAAGGGAAAGACTTTCAGTACTGCTACAAGCATAAAGATACACAGTGAATAAACCATTTACATGAACCTTACTGATACTGAGCTTTACTGAACTGTGTTCAAAGAAAAATACCTTAAATAAGTCCCTATACATGCCACAAAATAAGTTGTTAACATTGTACTCATTCACTCACTCAAGGGAATGATGTTTTCTGTCTCCTCTTTTGCTTTTCTTTTAGCTTTTAGTTTGATTTCTCTTCTGGACTCCTTGTTCATGTCTGTGTCTGTTGACTCGTCCTGGATTCCCCCTGCACACCAACACCAGAGACACTTCATTTTGGCAAACATGGTCAGTTGCGTCACACTACACAATCTGATCTGAAATTATAGTGTACATGGAATGATCCTCATATGTGTCATTATTATGACATCAGGGCAGTGTAAGAAGTGTTATGTTCCACATTCTAATCCAATTCAATCCAATTCAATGGCGCTTTATTGGCATGACAAATATGTACATTTGTATTGCCAAAGCATAAGGTACATACAATGGTAAAATATAATAAAATAACATTGTAAAGTAGAATAATAATAAAGTAAAATAATGGCTATATTGTCATTACAATTACATTATCCACCACTGCTTCCATAACAGTTTATAATAATAGTTATGATAATAATTGTGACGGGCGGGGGTGAGCAACTAAAAGGAAGCGATCTCGCCAAGTCTCAGGGAAAACTGATGGTTTAATAGAAAGTGTGCAAACCTAAAACCAGAGTCGCAGTCACTCCCCACATTTAACACAAGACACACGGGGAGCGAGGCGACAGTGACGAGCGGCGACCGCGTCACACACAAAACATGTAACATTAAACATAACGAGCACGCACACTGATCCACACATTCGTCGACATGAACACACGTTTTAACCAACACAAAACATGAAGAGCCTTTCCAGGGAAGACGCCCTGGTCCTCGCCGTGCCACAAACACAGACACGGCGGAGCTCTTCAAACAAACTAACAAACAACAGACAGGAAGAGTTTTCCCAGGGCAGACAGCCCTGGTCCACGCCGTGCCACAAACACAACACAAAAGCAAGGCGGAACTCTTCACAAAACACCACGCAGACAAACACTTACCACGAGACATGACCACGAACGAAGGAGAAAGAAAAAGAGACTCGGCGGCTTCCGAAGGGTGGCTGGTCATTCTGTGACGGGCGGGGGTGAGCAACTAAAAAGAAGCGATCACACCAAGTCTCAGGGAAAAAGGATGGTTTAATAGAAAGTGTGCAAACCTAAAACCCGTGCAATATCCCCAAATTAAGGATATAATGACCAGCGGTCATCTGGTACAAAGACAAGACATATATAGGCAAACAAACGACCCTCAGGTGAGACGGATCACGGGCTCTGCCCACCTGAGGGACGCACATGACGTCACCAAACAACAGCAACAACAACAGCCGCTGTGGACAGAGGCGGCCGGTAGAGGGCCGCCTCACCGTGACAATAATAGTAGTAAAAGTATTAATAGTAACCATAATAATAATACACCACTGCTTCCATAACTGACATTTATAATTATAGTTATGATAATAATAGTAGTACTCTACAAAACTACAACAAAATCTACAAACTACAACAGAATGTGATTTGTGAATTTAGCAGTATGTAATTGCAATGTGAAAAAAACACAGCTTCTTAATGCACTTTGCCTTTTATTTTAACATAATTTAAATTCTCTACATTCAAATAGTGCCTTCTTTGTAAAAAAAAAAAAAACAAACAAAAAAACAACACAACCCTTTGACTGAAAATAGTGCAATAAAAGAACAAGGCATTCAGACTCGGAAATGTTGACATGAAACTAGTCACAACATAACAGTTCCGATAATGAAACAACAGGAACAATCCAGACAAACTTCAAGTCAAGTGGCTTTTTATTGTCATTACATCAGAGTGCAGGTACACAGTGTGACGAAATTTCGTTCCTCCGCAACCATGGTGTAACACAAATTGACAGTACAACAGACAACATAAAGTGCGGCAGGGTAGCAGTTCAAGACTGTGCAAAATGTGCAGCATAGGGCAATCTCACAGCAAAACATTACAATAAATACAACAGGCCAGAGACAATTGAGACATAATGGTGTAAAGAGCTGGTACAGTGCAATGTGGTCTAAGTGGTGTCTGAGATGAGTGATATACTGTATCATATGGAACATACATGAACACAGTGGTTCTGAGGTAGTTAATAGGTCCTGTGGGAGAGCAGCAACTATTTCTGGTGGGGGGTTCAGTGCAGTCTTTTTGTGCGTGTGTGGGGTCAGATCAGTGTTGGTGTGTGTCAGTTCTGTGTCTGGGAGTTGAGGAGCCTGACTGCCTGGTGAACAAAGCTATTACAGAGTCTGGAGGTGGAGGCTCGGATGCTCCTGTATCTTTTGCCGGACGGCATCAGAGTGAAGAGACCGTGTGATGGGTGGGTTGGGTCTTCCACAATGCTGGTGACTTTGCGGATGCAGCGTGTGGTGTAGATGTCACTGATGGAGGGGAGAGAGACACCAATGATCTTCTCGGCTATCCTCACTATCCGCTGTAGGGTCTTGGGCTCCGAGATGTTGCAGCTCCTGAACCAGACGGTAATGCAGGCGCTCAGGATGCTCTCTACAGTCCCTCTGTAGAACATGGTGAGGATGGGAGGTGGAAGGTGTGCTTTCCTCAGTCTACAGGAAGTAGAGACGCTGCTGGGCTTTGTTATGGAGCTTGTGTTGAGGGACCAGGTGAGGTGCGTGAATAACAGCAATTCAGACTTTCTACCCTGTAAGAGAGAGAGAGAAAAGTTGTGAGGGAAAAAGAATTAAAGCAATGAGACAAGCTGGTGTCTTTGTGTGTGTGTGTGTGTGTGTGTGTGTGTGTGTGTGTGTGTGTGTGTGTGTGTGTGTGTGTGTGTGTGTGTGTGTGTGCAATGGGACTGAATAATCTCACCATTTTAAATGAAGTCCCAGTGAAAGTCCATCAGTCTTCTCAGCAGAGTGGATACATGTGGGTTGACTGTTGTCATCTTTTTGCTGGTGGCTTTGCCAGTTTTTTTGGGCAAGTCTTTGCCCCGTCCAGCCTTGGTGCCTCACTCAGGGTTTATACCAATGAAGCGCCTGAAAAATAATAGTGTCTCTTCAGACAGTGTAAAACTCAATTTGTGTAACTCACTTACATTAACAACACAACAAAAAGCAGAAAATGTTTTGTTCACAATAGTATACCATTAAAAAGATAAGAAACACATGTTTTAGTGAAAATACCTAACATTTGGATGAATTCAAGAGTGCATGAGGCCTCTTCTTGGTATTCAATATTAAAGATATAGAAGGTCGAAAATAAGGCAGCAAGCCCTGTCAAGAAGGTGGGTTGCATCCCCTCACATATTACATGGCCCTCAAGGCTGACCATCCAGCGCTGAATACAGTGTCCTGCTGTTCCACCTGAAACATGACAAAAAAATTCCTGTCAAATTCTTTTGAAATACAGCAAATTACAACCTTGTGTGTGAACCCTTGATAAATTGACACATGACATACATACACACACACAACACACACATGTGTAGAGTGTATTTTTTCAATGGAAACTTAGATCTGCATGAAGAACTAGTCCTGTGGTGTTCTCTGAGAAATGAGCCATCAGAAGCTGGGTGACATTTTCGAAAGGTCCTTTTGCAATTAGGGATACAACACTGCAGTTTTAAATTGTGCATATTTCTGTGAATTTTCACGTGTCTCACATAGGCAACTGAGCAGTTACACTGATATGCACATATCTGACAAGAAAACATAATTGCAAACTTGACTGTTATGATTCAATAAATGTACTTACTAAAATAAATGAAAGTACTTAATGTGATCAGTAGCGCAGCATCAAATACTCTTGAGTACCTGTAATGTCAAAGAAATATGTCACACTCACCAAACATTGAATAGGTCAAATAATACTGCTATGGGCTGCCATAGATTCATTAATTAATGGCAAACATGGTAACACCAATGGTAATTTATATTAAACCACAATAGAAAAACAGTCTTACACTGACTAAAAAAATAGTGAGTTACAGTAAAGGAAATCTTCTTCAGCACTCAATTTCTGAACTAAAATTTAAAATCTGGAATACCACCCAATAATCAGCAGGAAAAGAAGTCTAATGTTATGTTGTGCGGTGTATTTACATCAATAAGCATCATTACACTTCACAAATTCACTAATAAAATTATGTTTTTTTCTAGAAAAAGACCTGCAGTCCAGAAGATTGAGGTCCAATAGAATGTTCCTGCTTGAAAACCCCACTTTTGACCTGAAAATGAAAAGGCTCAGAGATGGAAACATTTCTGTCTTTGAAGAAAACCAGGTAAATATTTGTATTAAAACATGGGTAAAGTCCAAAGACATGTTTAGATATTAGCCTGACATATTGTTTTTCTTTGTCCTGGTCTTGGATACTTTGGATACCTGTCTTGCACATAGTTTACCCGGCTACAAGTACACCTACTTTATCAACAAGCCATTTAAAACACTTGAAGGTCCATGTTTTAAACCAGGAACATGTTCATGGACCAAGGTGTAAAATAGTGAGCTAATTAAATACTCTTATTATACGCTATTATAATACACTATTTTGTCATTTTAGTAGAGCTTACCTTTTTTTAAGAGCTCCAGCAATTTAATTACTGAATATTGTGCTTATTTCATATTTTTTTTAGACTGAAGCCATCATTGAGAAGACTTTTGCAGTCCTAAAATATGACCGATCAAGTTTAAAAAGAACATCCTTCGTTTCAGAGGTCATGACACCAGAGGTAAGAACTTTTTATATATTTATTAAAACATCTTTTATTTTTATTAACATTAAATCTGAACAATCTGCTGTTTTTTTCTGATTATTTTTTGACGCCAGCGATCCTACCGGGCAATAAATAAGGGGCTCCGTCTCATCTCTGATCATAACCGAACCGCACTGTAGAAGAGAAACGAAAGGAGCTATACCAAACGGATTTTTCTTGACCATTGGAGTTCAGACGTTGGAAAGAAGACATTGGACAAATATACATCTAAGTTTATATATTTTAAATAGGCAGGTTTGGCATGTTTATCTGTAAAAAACTGCTATGTTTATAGATATTGGCAGCTGGGATATGTCAGAACAGAAACAATAAATAAGTGTATTTAATGTAGGCTAATATGGGCTGTCTACTTAGTGGGACAAACAATATTAACAAACTGCTTATATTATAATCATGACTTTGAACAAAGGAGACAAGTTGCGGAACATGGATAAAAGGAGAGGAAGTATACCCTTTCCTCCCTTCAACCTGCAGAGTTTACACCGGAGGAGCATACCAGTGGACCACCGCGAGTTCTGCTCCACCATGCCCTCAGTGCAGAGCGCCGAGCTCTCCACACTCACGCGCTGCACCTCCTACGGTCCCGGGGAGCAGCACCGTGACAGCTGCGTGTCTGATTCATCCGACTCTGTCATCTCCTCCGGGAGCGACTCCCATGGACACACCTACAAGGTTGTGCTTCTTGGCGAGCTCAACGTAGGGAAGTCGAGTCTGGCGAGGATATTTGGTGGAGTTGAGGACAGTCACGACTCAGAGGAGACAGGTAAAGTCTTGGTGCCAATGTGGGCACTTTTGTTGTTGCGAGATAATGCTTGCTTTTTAGTAGAACATGTTCCAAGGACATGGGATTAAGCTAATTCAAGGACCTCACAATCTGGTCTGACTAACAGACAGTGTAATGGGTCATATGGGAGAGCAGGTAAAGGTGTATTGATTTCTGCTATTTCCAGCCAGCCACAGCTGCACCCATTACTCAAATAGAGCTTAGGTAGTTGTAGTCAAACACCAGGCAGAGTGGGTGTAAAAGATTAATACACTGGCTCTAAAGGAAAACTCCACGGTCAGGGCTCAGATTGATGGATGATTTGTCAAAATCCTACTGTCTAGATACTGGGATAGGTGACTCTGGTACTGTGATAAGAGATGCTGAGTACTTCAGAATAAATGTTCTTATTTCTTACTTCCTTCTTCCCATCAGGAAACACATATGATAGGTCAATCATCGTCAACGAAGAAGAGACAAATCTGCTTTTGTAGGACATATGGGAACAGGTGAGCGAGTCACTCGCTGATAACAACCACCTAAAACCACAGGATTGGTGATACGCCACAGAGCGTTCTGCGCCTTTTGTATTAACCGGGTGCCATTCCACAGGATAACAGCCAGTGGCTGAAGGATCAGTGCATGTGGATGGGCGACGCCTACATCATTGTAAACTCGGTGACGGACAAGTCCAGCTTTGAGAAGGCTTCGGAGCTGCGCATACAGCTTCGCTGGGCGCACCAGTCGGAAAACATCCCCGTCATCCTGGTGGGAAACAAGAGTGACCTGGGGCGCTCCAGAGAATTGTCAGTAGACGGTTAGTTGCGCATCATCTTTTCCAGGGGGCTCGCTCCTTAAACCATGTGATTGAGAAGATAGGCCCCCATGTCCCCCCCTCCCTAGGCAGCTGAGGTGAAAGCTGCAAGCGTTTAGCCGCCGCTAGCTGACTGATGCATGGTAGACTCGGCAAAATAAACACGGCCACTGCTTCTTCCCGGAGATTAGCCCCTGATGACAAACCAATGTCCCTCAAGTCCCGCAGAGCTACCTTCAGGGTTCCCACGGGTCCTTGAAATCCTTGAAAGTTTGTGAATCTGAAAAAATAAGTTCAAGGCCCTGGAAAGTTTTTGAAAACAGGCATAAAAGACAGCCGTCCTTGACGGTCCTTGATCTCATTATATGGCTTTGCTCCTCTGTTTTATGTATGTACTGTATGTGTATATGCATATGTGTATTATTGTTATTATTATTATTATTTGTCTACTGTCAACATGTCATTATTTTGCACAGGGCTTATGCTGACTTTTACTTGGCAAAGTTTGGTCATTCTCCTGTAGAGAAATTTGTTTGTTTGTTCAGCACCGAAAGCAAGTATTTCCTGTAGGTAGTTGTTGATCCTTCAACAACTATAGCCATTTTACGTGAATGTCGTCATCTCAGATGTGCATCGCTAACTTGCCAGTCATGTTGAGTGTGAGTGAAGTTTTCGTAGAATCAGCGCTTAATGTCATGCACAAAAAATTTCAGGATGCATGGCTTGAAATGACATTCAGTCTTTTGAATTTGCGTTGTATTAACATCGTTTTTTGATAACATATTCAGGGGTAAGAGTAGGTAAATGCTGGCAGGTGCAGTCCTTGAATTTGAGGAAGTTGGATCTGGAAAGTCATTGAAAGGTCCTTGAATTTTATGTTAACCAAGGTGTGGGAACCCTGATGAACACTGAACACTGACCCTCTTTTCTCGCCTCCTCTTTTTGCTGTATGGCCCACCTAACCCCAATTATTTTTATTACTACTGTACTGTATTTTACAGAATTGTTTTCTTTTGATTCTTACATAAAAATAAAAGTTGTCCTCCAAAGATTAGTGTTAATGAAAAAGTAGTTTTTTGAACAGGTCTAGTGAGCCAAACGCCCCACCTGCCCTGTAGTAAATAGTTGTACATAATTAAAAAAATGTAAATATCAAATCAAATCCAATGAAATATATTTTGGTTTTCCACAACACATGTTGTCACAAAGCAGCTTTACAGGATTTACAAGTTTTAAATATGTTGTTATATGTTTATTATGTGTGTATAGTTGTACTTGTAGTGAAGGAGCACTGTTTGATAATAATAAAAAATGATCAAATCCTCTTGGGGCGGACATTTAATCCTTTATAAGGTAAAGATACATTGATAATTCAATTGAATAAAAAATATACTATTAGTTTATATTAATAATCAAATGAAGGAAATGATAATATATCAAAGATTTGACTTCACTCTCAGCCGACAATTAGCTGGATGCTAACGTTATATTGGAAATCCCATAGGAATGCTATCGGAAATTAGCATTATCATGGCGGTGCTAATTGGCTTTCTAAAACAGCAAAGAGCGAGCAGGCTGTTTGTCTAATGTAAACCATTAGTAGTAATGAAGAAAAGGTTTTCCTGTAGCGTTGGCTTGGTTCGGGCCAGTCCCCCCTCAACCAAGGCATACCGGCTATTAGCCAGGATCAGGAGGTCACAGTGGGGTTTGAATCCTGCACTGAGTGGCCTGTCGCCCAACACCTTATCCACTGACCTACAGGACAACCAATTATGCTTAAAACAAAAAATACATTTGAAGACATCAAATCCTCTTGGAGTGGACATTTAATCCTTTATAAGGTAAAGATACATTGATAATTCAATTTAATAAAAAATATACTATTCGTTTCATTAATAATCAAATGAAGGAAATGATAATATATCAAAGATTTGACTTCACTCTCGGCCGACAATTAGCTCGATGCTAATGTTATATTGGAAATCCCATACCAATGCTAGCGGAAATTAGCATTATCATGGCGATGCTAATTGGCTTTCTAAAACACCAAGTACAACATCTATCAATAAGGTCGCTTTTTTATTTATACCATTAGTTTCATTAATAATCAAATGAAAGAAATGATAATATATCAAAGATTTGACTTCACTCTCGGCCGACAATTAGCTCGATGCTAATGTTATATTGGAAATCCCATACGAATGGTACCGGAAATTAGCATTATCATGGCGGTGCTAATTGGCTTCACCAAGTACTCTCTCTGTCTCTCTCTCTCTCTCTCTCTCTCTCTCTCTCTCTATCTATCTATCTATCTATCTATCTATCTATCTATCTATTTATCTATCTATCTATCTATCTATCTATCTATCTATCTGCTAAATAATTGGGGAAAAAATTGTTTGAATCTATTCTAGACAGAAAATACCCAATAAAGCCAATGAGAGTATCAAACAAATACATGTGCTATATATTTACAGAGGATATTAGTAGCGGTAGTATTAGACTTTCTGGGTGCACCACAGAGCTGCTGCCTCATTCTTGCTCTGTTAATTAACATAATAAAGGGTGATGTTTGGTCCTGCTGATTGCTGGCAAGACAGAGGGGAAGGAGGGGTGATGTCCTGACGATTAGGATACAGAAATATCTGTATTTCTCTTTCTTTAATTCCCAGGAGAGTCTGGGACCCGACGGCGTTCAAGGCCATCATCGCGTGGTCGACGTGGCTGACGGTCCGGTGGAGCTGCGTCACCAGGCTTTTGTGACATAGCAGAGGGTGGACGGCATCGTTGCTCTCCGGGACAAACTGCCAGAGAGCGACAAAGGCGGGGCTTTCTGCCCGCCATGTCACAGACACCGACTGGTGAAGGGACGGTTCAAAAGCAGCCATTCGTAGACCTCTGTTGTCGCTGGGACACAGAGTCTGAAGCGGTAGGCAAACCTTCAGTAATCCAGTAGCTTCAGGATTTTCTAGGTTGGCTTGTACAGTGACAATAGTTCTCTAGCCCATGATACACTGGATGTTGTTTTGCCATTCTGGAGTATGGCAAGGATTAAAACACTAGACCAAATGCAGTCAATCACTTCATGATCCTCCATGAGAAATACAGGAAAATAGTCAAACACAAGAGAAGAGACAACACAACAGAGGAAGAGAAAGGAACTGCAATGAGTGATTGACTGCATTTGGTCTAGTAAGTGTTTTAATCCTTGCCATACTCCAGAATGGCGATACACCTGGCGATTAGTAGGAAGTTGACAGCCACTGATGCTGGAGCTGGGCTGCCCAATGAGATACACATGACTGGAACACCTTGTGGCAGGAGATTTCTCCACCTTTCTTCTCTTCTCTGTTGGTTCGTCCTGTTCACTTGTATCGCTGACCACTTTCCCGCTGTGCAGATGTCTTACAGATGCCACGATCTCAGCAGTTCACAATCTTAAATTAAGATATAAAGCTTAGTTGGTTCAAACCTATTTCTCAATGTAATGTGTGATCATTGTGATATATGTACAATAGAGTAACATTTTTGAGATAGTCATGTACAGTGTTGCGATAACGGCGTCATTTTGTCAGTAACAAGATAATATAATTAATTACTTTTCCTGTCGTTACAACGCCGTTGACGTTACTGGTCATTAAAAGCGGTGCGTTACTATATATTGATATACTAACAGTAATGCGAGCGGACCACTGCCCAGGCTAGTGAGGAGTAACAGATCTCGATAGGTCACAGTCCTCGGTGTAACACCTGTTTAACTTAACAAGGCTAAGGCAGCGTTATGGTAGCCAATCCGAGCCAGTGTTTTTACACGCGCGCCAAAGCACACCAGTGACACGACAAAAACGGAGAAGAGACAGAAATAGCGAGTCAGAAGCAAGCCGAAGAAAAATTATCATTTTTCAAGGTGGCGATATAAACATTATTTAAGAAAATACTTGAAGTTCCTGAATGTTTACCAGACTGGGTATTTGATTTATTTAAGAATAGAGGTTTTATTCTTAAGTTTACTTCTGTTCTGAACAATCCAGTTGTTTCAGGTTGAGAGAATTTAATTTAATTTGATAGATGTCAATGTAAATATGTAAATAGATGTAGTTTGGCCTTTGAATAATCTGTTACATATTTACCACATCACATATCTTTCTTCTCCGAGGTTCACTTGGGGAGTAACACTGCAGTTGGAGCCTACAATTCCAGTATCATCGCTCCGACATGGAATGAAAACCTGGCGTTCATCATAAGACATTTACATTGACAATATCAGCACCCAGAACTTTCATTCTAGTTACCTTATACTTAGCCTGATTGTGTGATTTATTTGTAACTTGTGTATTAGTCTGTATAATTTGTTTTTGTGTAATTTGTGTGTTAACGGGCCGCCCAATGGAGGATGGGTTCCCTTTTGAGTCTTGGTCCTCCCAAGGTTTCTTCCTATTCCCCACCATCTAGGGAGTTTTTCCTTGCCACTGTCGCCTTTGGCTTGCTCATAAGGGATTTGGACCCATAGTATTGTTAACTTTGTAAATACTGTAAAGCGCTTTGTGACAACATATGTTGTGAAAAGCGCTATACAAATATATTTGATATTTGATTTAAATGCACTTTATATAGTGTAACTGTTTACTTTTGCTTTTTATTATTATTATTATTTACAAAGATTTGGGGTTTTAAAGGATTTTATCCTGCACTGGTCTGTTGATGTGCAATAAATACTCATTTCAACTGACTGTGAAAACTGCTTTTTCAAAAAATCCTTATTCATTGGCATATAACTTTTTTTTAACTGTAATGCAAATAGTTACTTTCCCTGGTAACGAGTTACTTGTATTATAGAGTAATTCAGTTACTAACTCAGTTACGTTTTTGAACAAGTAGTGAGTAACTATAACTAATTACTTTTTTAAAGTAACGTTCCCAACACTGGTCATGTATCATACGATGTCATCCTTTCCAAGCATCAAAAATATGTATGTTTTTGCATTAAATATAGTTGAAATGTACATAGTGTCTATGTGTTTTATACCAGATAAATGAAAATGTTATTACCTATCGTTTGGTACCAATTTCAAAGCCATAGCATCAATCTCTGGGAATGTAGTTTTAACACTAGGAGTCCCAGCATTTTCATTCCACACTTTTTCCACCTGGTCTCCACCAGGGGGCAGTTCTGGGGATATTTGCATTCCATTAGGCCACCCTTTGTTATGTACATGCAGCCACTTATAGGTAGACGGGTGAGGGGGGGGTGATGGTGTGAACCATCAGTTCATTGTTCTGCTGGATGTGTTTAAAATTAAAAAAACGCTATTGGCTGCTAGAACGCGCTAAATGACGTCATCTCCGCACATACAGGTATGTTTGTGTTTTTGAACCTAAGGTTGTGGGGGAGGGTGAAAAAGAAAAGCGTTTGAGTGTGTCTTTGAGCTGATTAATTATTTCTTTTTTTCCATATAGTACTGTACTGCCACCTAGTGGTTCATGCTCGTATCTCGAGCGTGCACTCGGGTGTCGAACAGAAATTTTGCTCGTCTCGGTGCTCGTATCTTGGATCGCTCGTATATAGAGCAGCTCGTATCTCGAGGTACCACTGTAATAATAATCTTTATTTGTATAGCACCTTTCATACATACATGCAACTCAAAGTGCTAAAAACTACTGAAAATAAGGTAAAAAAAAATTACTTGTCTCTCCCCCTCATTTCTAACCACATTTTAGGCTGTTATAGTTGGTGATTGTGTAAGGCACCTCTTCCTGTACTATTTACTGTATTTTAGACATTGAGGGCTTTTGAGGGGACGGTGTGGATGAACACTGACCAGTGGCTGACCATGAACCAGGGTTCCCACGGGTCCTTGAAATCCTTGAAAGTTTGTGAATCTGAAAAAATAAGTTCAAGGCCCTGGAAAGTTTTTGAAAACAGGCATAAAAGACAGCCGTCCTTGACGGTCCTTGATCTCATTATATGGCTTTGCTCCTCTGTTTTATGTATGTACTGTATGTGTATATGCATATGTGTATTATTGTTATTATTATTATTATTTGTCTACTGTCAACATGTCATTATTTTGCCAGCACAAGTTCATTTAAAATTACATTGATTCTACAGGGCTTATGCTGACTTTTACTTGGCAAAGTTTGGTCATTCTCCTGTAGAGAAATTTGTTTGTTTGTTCAGCACCGAAAGCAAGTGTTTCCTGTAGGTAGTTGTTGATCCTTCAACAACTATAGCCATTTTACGTGAATGTCGTCATCTCAGATGTGCATCGCTAACTTGCCAGTCATGTTGAGTGTGAGTGAAGTTTTCGTAGAATCAACGCTTAATGTCATGCACAAAAAATTTCAGGATGCATGGCTTGAAATGACATTCAGTCTTTTGAATTTGCGTTGTATTAACATCGTTTTTTGATAACATATTCAGGGGTAAGAGTAGGTAAATGCTGGCAGGTGCAGTCCTTGAATTTGAGGAAGTTGGTCCTGGAAAGTCATTGAAAGGTCCTTGAATTTTATGTTAACCAAGGTGTGGGAACCCTGTACCTTTAACCTGCACTTGTGATTCTCATGTGTCCACCCCACCTTCTCCCCCTCCTGTTCACTTTTTGTTACCCCCCACCCCACACAGAGGGCAGTCAGCAAAAAGGCCAAATGCTTCCTGGGCCACATGGTTGCCCGGAAGAACAAGAAGATGGCCTTCCGACAAAAGTCCAAGACCTGCCACAACCTCACAGTGCTCTGAGAGAGCCGGACTCTGTCGGCCTCCTCCTAGGCTGCTAAGACCACAAGCTGTGTTTTCAACACTAACCCCACGGACTAGACAACTGAACAGGCATATATTTGTATATTTTATATTGTAAAAACAGAACATGAGGGATTATGGGAGCCTAAACTGATGATGAAAAGTCGATGTTGACAGACTTGCATGTGTGACGGGCAGGGTGAGTGAAACAAAAAGGAAACGATCACGCCAAGTCTTAGGGAAAATGTATGGTTTAATAGAATAAGTGCGTAAACCAAAAACCCGTGACTTGTTCAAAATTAAGGGTATAATAACCAGCGGTCAACTGGTACAAAGACAAGACATACATAGACAAACAAACGACCCTCAGGTGAGACGGATCGCGGGCTCCGCCCACCTGAGGGACAAACACCACAACAACAACAAAAACACGACTGTGAGACGGATCGCGGGCTCCGCCCACCTGAGGGACAAACACCACAACAACAACAAAAACACGACTGTGAGACGGATCACGGGCTCCGCCAACTTGAGGGACAAACACCACAACAACAACAACAACAAGACTGTGAGACGGATCGCGGGCTCCGCCCACCTGAGGGACAAACACCACAACAACAACAACAACATGAAGACACAGGAACAGGCTAGAGGTGAGTTGCAAGATCTCCTGACAGGACTCGTTGAGAGTTCCTTTCAAAGTTCCTTCTGCAAAAAAAAAGATTTTTTTTCAACACGCCCTTATTAAATATTAAATGGTAATAACAGGTTAATATTTTTCAGCTGATTTCTGTAAATGTAAGAGTCTCTCTTATTTATATTACTAGCTATTGAACAGGTTGATGTCAGTAAATTAGCAAACGTGTAATCAGCATAGGATTCTGTATGAATGTCTCTTGGTCACCTACATGCAGGGTGCAAGAGACCTCAGTCTTGTCCAAGGGAGCCTGTGAGGGTTCCTGACAGATGTCGAGAACACATATTTCATAGTTCCTTCTGCAAAACAATTTTTTTCAAGAAGCCCTTATTAAATATTGTGTGGTAATAACAGGTGAATATTTTTCAGCTGATCTGTGTTAATGTAAACTTCAGTAAATTAGCAAATGTGTTTTTTGTATGAATGTTTCTTGATCACCTAGAGGTGGAAGATGAGAAGAAAAGTCCAGAACAGGTGTTTCTGCAACAACAAAATTTTTTTTTTCAACATACTCTAATTTTACATGAGAATGTCAGATGAATGTTTTTAATTTGAGCTGTTTTTATGCTTGTTTTTCTGGTATTGACATTAATAGGGGTTTTACCAGGGTGATGTGATCAGTATCACAGTACAGCCCCTGACCCATAATAATAATAATAATAATAATAATAATAATTTCCACTTATATAGCGCCTTTCAAAGTACCCAAGGATGCTTTACAGAGAAATACAAAAAAGAACAAAGACAAGAACAAAACAGACAAAAATAACAACAAAAATAGAAAGAAAAGAGAAATCCTATAGAACAGACCTATTTTCTGTTTCTTTTTCTCTTATTTTTCACTTAATGGCTCTAGCAATAAACTCCAAAGTTACTTAACGCTACCTAGGAGTAACTGTGTTTGTTTCCTGTGAATTCTGATTATTGCAATTTATTAATGATTTTCAAAAGGAAAAGACTTCCAGTACTGCTACAAGCATAAAGATACACAGTGAATAAACCATTTACATGAATCGTACTGATGCTGATGTGTTAATGTAAACTTCTATGGTATTGATATTAATAAGTATTGAACAAGTTGATGTCAGTAAATTAGCAAATGTGTTTTCAGTATGGGATTTTGTATGAATGTCTCTTGATCACCTAGAGGTGGAAGGTCAGAAGAATAGTCCTGGAGAAAGTGGAAGAGATCATCGATCATCTTATCCAGATCATCGGTCACAGGAGCTTCTGCAACAACAAAAAAAAATTTCTTCAACATACACTAATCAATTTTACATGAGAATGTCAGATGAATGTTTTTCAGTTGAGCTGTGTTGATGCTTGTTTTTCTGGTATTGACATTAATAGAGGTTTTACCAGGGTGATGTGATCAGTATCACAGTACAGCCCCTGACCCATAATAATGAACTCCAAAGTTACTTAACGCTACCTAGGAGTAACATGTAACTGTGTTTGTTTCCTGTGAATTCTAATTATTGCAATTTATTAATGATTTTCTAAAGGGAAAGACTTTCAGTACTGCTACAAGCATAAAGATACACAGTGAATAAACCATTTACATGAACCTTACTGATACTGAGCTTTACTGAACTGTGTTCAAAGAAAAATACCTTAAATAAGTCCCTATACATGCCACAAAATAAGTTGTTAACATTGTACTCATTCACTCACTCAAGGGAATGATGTTTTCTGTCTCCTCTTTTGCTTTTCTTTTAGCTTTTAGTTTGATTTCTCTTCTGGACTCCTTGTTCATGTCTGTGTCTGTTGACTCGTCCTGGATTCCCCCTGCACACCAACACCAGAGACACTTCATTTTGGCAAACATGGTCAGTTGCGTCACACTACACAATCTGATCTGAAATTATAGTGTACATGGAATGATCCTCATATGTGTCATTATTATGACATCAGGGCAGTGTAAGAAGTGTTATGTTCCACATTCTAATCCAATTCAATCCAATTCAATGGCGCTTTATTGGCATGACAAATATGTACATTTGTATTGCCAAAGCATAAGGTACATACAATGGTAAAATATAATAAAATAACATTGTAAAGTAGAATAATAATAAAGTAAAATAATGGCTATATTGTCATTACAATTACATTATCCACCACTGCTTCCATAACAGTTTATAATAATAGTTATGATAATAATTGTGACGGGCGGGGGTGAGCAACTAAAAGGAAGCGATCACGCCAAGTCTCAGGGAAAACTGATGGTTTAATAGAAAGTGTGCAAACCTAAAACCCGTGCAATATCTCCAAATTAAGGATATAATGAGCAGCGGTCAACTGGTACAAAGACAAGACATATATAGGCAAACAAACGACCCTCAGGTGAGACGGATCACGGGCTCTGCATACCTGAGGGACGCACATGACGTCACCAAACAACAACAACAACAACAGCCGCTGTGGACAGAGGCGGCCGGTAGAGGGCCGCCTCACCGTGACAGACCCCCCCCACCAAGCCGCACTCCCCTCCACTGGGTGTGTGGCACACAGCGGCTGCACACAAAACACGAAGGGGCAGGAAGGCAGGGACAGGCATGGACACCTCCTGAGTCCGGGAGCTGAAACACAAAAACACTCATTACTCAGCTCGCCTCCCCGGGCGGGACCCTGGACCGACCGGGCCGTTAACACAAAACCACGCCCCAGTCGGTCACAGGGCCCTCACGCCCTAACCGGCCTTCAGCCGGTGAGCCCCACAGGTGTGAGGACGAGGGGCTACAGCTCCTCTCTCGTCCCTCGTGTATGTGTGTGTGTGTGCAGGCTACCTCTCCAAGGCGTGGCTACTTCACCTCCTGGACCTACCTCCTCCCAGAGCTGACCCCTGCCTTCTGCTAGGGGTCACCCCAGCCTCCTGGGAAGCCAACCCCTCCCGGGGCCTCTCCTCGCAAGGTGGACTCCTCCACCCAACCCAGGAGCGCCAGAGACCGAGGCCCAGAGCACCCCCAAAGCGGGCTAGGGAGCAGCCCCAAGGGCCTCCTGGTCACCCCGGGCAGGAGGGAGGATCTCCCTCCTCAGCAGGAGCTTTTCAGACCGGAGCCCCATGGTCCCCAAACATCCGGGGGCCCCAGCCCTCTAGGGAGGGGCTCTTCATGACCGGGCTCCGGTCACCCCACAACACAAGAGGGCTCCTGCCAGGTGGAGACCCCCACAAGGTCCAGGAACACCGCCAAGGAGAAGCACCTGCACAGAGAACAGCACGCGCACACACACACACACACACACACACACACACACACCACAAACGCGCCCTACCCTATTCAGGGCCTCCCTCAGGAGCGACGCCCTCCATGCCACACCCCATGGCACGGGACCACAGCCGGTCCCCCCCCAAACACACATTCACGGGGAGGAGCATGCGTGGAATTACACGCAAACAGTTGACAACACGCTAGGACACAACACACATGCAAAGACTAGACAAGCAAACAAAAACGGTGCACAAACAGACAGACGGGACCTACACATGCGCACTCGACATAAACACACAGTGACGCGCGCCGCTCAGAGTCGCAGTCGCTCCCCACATTTAACACAAGACACACGGGGAGCGAGGCGACAGTGACGAGCGGCGACCGCGTCACACACAAAACATGTAACATTAAACATAACGAGCACGCACACTGATCCACACATTCGTCGACATGAACACACGTTTTAACCAACACAAAACATGAAGAGCCTTTCCAGGGAAGACGCCCTGGTCCTCGCCGTGCCACAAACACAGACACGGCGGAGCTCTTCAAACAAACTAACAAACAACAGACAGGAAGAGTTTTCCCAGGGCAGACAGCCCTGGTCCACGCCGTGCCACAAACACAACACAAAAGCAAGGCGGAACTCTTCACAAAACACCACGCAGACAAACACTTACCACGAGACATGACCACGAACGAAGGAGAAAGAAAAAGAGACTCGGCGGCTTCCGAAGGGTGGCTGGTCATTCTGTGACGGGCGGGGGTGAGCAACTAAAAGGAAGCGATCACACCAAGTCTCAGGGAAAAAGGATGGTTTAATAGAAAGTGTGCAAACCTAAAACCCGTGCAATATCCCCAAATTAAGGATATAATGACCAGCGGTCATCTGGTACAAAGACAAGACATATATAGGCAAACAAACGACCCTCAGGTGAGACGGATCACGGGCTCTGCCCACCTGAGGGACGCACATGACGTCACCAAACAACAGCAACAACAACAGCCGCTGTGGACAGAGGCGGCCGGTAGAGGGCCGCCTCACCGTGACAATAATAGTAGTAAAAGTATTAATAGTAACCATAATAATAATACACCACTGCTTCCATAACTGACATTTATAATTATAGTTATGATAATAATAGTAGTACTCTACAAAACTACAACAAAATCTACAAACTACAACAGAATGTGATTTGTGAATTTAGCAGTATGTAATTGCAATGTGAAAAAAACACAGCTTCTTAATGCACTTTGCCTTTTATTTTAACATAATTTAAATTCTCTACATTCAAATAGTGCCTTCTTTGTAAAAAAAAAAAAACAAACAAAAAAACAACACAACCCTTTGACTGAAAATAGTGCAATAAAAGAACAAGGCATTCAGACTTGGAAATGTTGACATGAAACTAGTCACAACATAACAGTTCCGATAATGAAACAACAGGAACAATCCAGACAAACTTCAAGTCAAGTGGCTTTTTATTGTCATTACATCAGAGTGCAGGTACACAGTGTGACGAAATTTCGTTCCTCCGCAACCATGGTGTAACACAAATTGACAGTACAACAGACAACATAAAGTGCGGCAGGGTAGCAGTTCAAGACTGTGCAAAATGTGCAGCATAGGGCAATCTCACAGCAAAACATTACAATAAATACAACAGGCCAGAGACAATTGAGACATGATGGTGTAAAGAGCTGGTACAGTGCAATGTGGTCTAAGTGGTGTCTGAGATGAGTGATATACTGTATCATATGGAACATACATGAACACAGTGGTTCTGAGGTAGTTAATAGGTCCTGTGGGAGAGCAGCAACTATTTCTGGTGGGGGGTTCAGTGCAGTCTTTTTGTGCGTGTGTGGGGTCAGATCAGTGTTGGTGTGTGTCAGTTCTGTGTCTGGGAGTTGAGGAGCCTGACTGCCTGGTGAACAAAGCTATTACAGAGTCTGGAGGTGGAGGCTCGGATGCTCCTGTATCTTTTGCCGGACGGCATCAGAGTGAAGAGACCGTGTGATGGGTGGGTTGGGTCTTCCACAATGCTGGTGACTTTGCGGATGCAGCGTGTGGTGTAGATGTCACTGATGGAGGGGAGAGAGACACCAATGATCTTCTCGGCTATCCTCACTATCCGCTGTAGGGTCTTGGGCTCCGAGATGTTGCAGCTCCTGAACCAGACGGTAATGCAGGCGCTCAGGATGCTCTCTACAGTCCCTCTGTAGAACATGGTGAGGATGGGAGGTGGAAGGTGTGCTTTCCTCAGTCTACAGGAAGTAGAGACGCTGCTGGGCTTTGTTATGGAGCTTGTGTTGAGGGACCAGGTGAGGTGCGTGAATAACAGCAATTCAGACTTTCTACCCTGTAAGAGAGAGAGAGAAAAGTTGTGAGGGAAAAAGAATTAAAGCAATGAGACAAGCTGGTGTCTTTGTGTGTGTGTGTGTGTGTGTGTGTGTGTGTGTGTGTGTGTGTGTGTGTGCAATGGGACTGAATAATCTCACCATTTTAAATGAAGTCCCAGTGAAAGTCCATCAGTCTTCTCAGCAGAGTGGATACATGTGGGTTGACTGTTGTCATCTTTTTGCTGGTGGCTTTGCCAGTTTTTTTGGACAAGTCTTTGCCCCGTCCAGCCTTGGTGCCTCACTCAGGGTTTATACCAATGAAGCGCCTGAAAAATAATAGTGTCTCTTCAGACAGTGTAAAACTCAATTTGTGTAACTCACTTACATTAACAACACAACAAAAAGCAGAAAATGTTTTGTTCACAATAGTATACCATTAAAGAGATAAGAAACACATGTTTTAGTGAAAATACCTAACCTTTGGATGAATTCAAGAGTGCATGAGGCCTCTTCTTGGTATTCGAGATTGAAGATGTAGAAGATAGAAAATAAGGCAGCAAGCCCTGTCAAGAAGGTGGGTTGCATCCCCTCACATATTACATGGCCCTCAAGGCTGACCATCCAGCGCTGAATACAGTGTCCTGCTGTTCCACCTGAAACATGACAAAAAAATTCCTGTCAAATTCTTTTGAAATACAGCAAATTACAACCTTGTGTGTGAACCCTTGATAAATTGACACATGACATACATACACACACACAACACACACATGTGTAGAGTGTATTTTTTCAATGGAAACTTAGATCTGCATGAAGAACTAGTCCTGTGGTGTTCTCTGAGAAATGAGCCATCAGAAGCTGGGTGACATTTTCGAAAGGTCCTT
Source organism: Brachyhypopomus gauderio (assembly GCF_052324685.1). Lineage (NCBI taxonomy): Eukaryota > Metazoa > Chordata > Actinopteri > Gymnotiformes > Hypopomidae > Brachyhypopomus > Brachyhypopomus gauderio. The sequence goes on along the minus strand of NW_027507206.1, from coordinate 28,330 downwards.
TTGCAATTAGGGATACAACACTGCAGTTTTAAATTGTGCATATTTCTGTGAATTTTCACGTGTCTCACATAGGCAACTGAGCAGTTACACTGATATGCACATATCTGACAAGAAAACATAATTGCAAACTTGACTGTTATGATTCAATAAATGTACTTACTAAAATAAATGAAAGTACTTAATGTGATCAGTAGCGCAGCATCAAATACTCTTGAGTACCTGTAATGTCAAAGAAATATGTCACACTCACCAAACATTGAATAGGTCAAATAATACTGCTATGGGCTGCCATAGATTCATTAATTAATGGCAAACATGGTAACACCAATGGTAATTTATATTAAACCACAATAGAAAAACAGTCTTACACTGACTAAAAAAATAGTGAGTTACAGTAAAGGAAATCTTCTTCAGCACTCAATTTCTGAACTAAAATTTAAAATCTGGAATACCACCCAATAATCAGCAGGAAAAGAAGTCTAATGTTATGTTGTGCGGTGTATTTACATCAATAAGCATCATTACACTTCACAAATTCACTAATAAAATTATGTTTTTTTCTGTTTGCAGACACTAGAAAAAGACCTGCAGTCCAGAAGATTGAGGTCCAATAGAATGTTCCTGCTTGAAAACCCCACTTTTGACCTGAAAATGAAAAGGCTCAGAGATGGAAACATTTCTGTCTTTGAAGAAAACCAGGTAAATATTTGTATTAAAACATGGGTAAAGTCCAAAGACATGTTTAGATATTAGCCTGACATATTGTTTTTCTTTGTCCTGGTCTTGGATACTTTGGATACCTGTCTTGCACATAGTTTACCCGGCTACAAGTACACCTACTTTATCAACAAGCCCTTTAAAACACTTGAAGGTCCATGTTTTAAACCAGGAACATGTTCATGGACCAAGGTGTAAAATAGTGAGCTAATTAAATACTCTTATTATACGCTATTATAATACACTATTTTGTCATTTTAGTAGAGCTTACCTTTTTTTAAGAGCTCCAGCAATTTAATTACTGAATATTGTGCTTATTTCATATTTTTTTTAGACTGAAGCCATCATTGAGAAGACTTTTGCAGTCCTAAAATATGACCGATCAAGTTTAAAAAGAACATCCTTCGTTTCAGAGGTCATGACACCAGAGGTAAGAACTTTTTATATATTTATTAAAACATCTTTTATTTTTATTAACATTAAATCTGAACAATCTGCTGTTTTTTTCTGATTATTTTTTGACGCCAGCGATCCTACCGGGCAATAAATAAGGGGCTCCGTCTCATCTCTGATCATAACCGAACCGCACTGTAGAAGAGAAACGAAAGGAGCTATACCAAACGGATTTTTCTTGACCATTGGAGTTCAGACGTTGGAAAGAAGACATTGGACAAATATACATCTAAGTTTATATATTTTAAATAGGCAGGTTTGGCATGTTTATCTGTAAAAAACTGCTATGTTTATAGATATTGGCAGCTGGGATATGTCAGAACAGAAACAATAAATAAGTGTATTTAATGTAGGCTAATATGGGCTGTCTACTTAGTGGGACAAACAATATTAACAAACTGCTTATATTATAATCATGACTTTGAACAAAGGAGACAAGTTGCGGAACATGGATAAAAGGAGAGGAAGTATACCCTTTCCTCCCTTCAACCTGCAGAGTTTACACCGGAGGAGCATACCAGTGGACCACCGCGAGTTCTGCTCCACCATGCCCTCAGTGCAGAGCGCCGAGCTCTCCACACTCACGCGCTGCACCTCCTACGGTCCCGGGGAGCAGCACCGTGACAGCTGCGTGTCTGATTCATCCGACTCTGTCATCTCCTCCGGGAGCGACTCCCATGGACACACCTACAAGGTTGTGCTTCTTGGCGAGCTCAACGTAGGGAAGTCGAGTCTGGCGAGGATATTTGGTGGAGTTGAGGACAGTCACGACTCAGAGGAGACAGGTAAAGTCTTGGTGCCAATGTGGGCACTTTTGTTGTTGCGAGATAATGCTTGCTTTTTAGTAGAACATGTTCCAAGGACATGGGATTAAGCTAATTCAAGGACCTCACAATCTGGTCTGACTAACAGACAGTGTAATGGGTCATATGGGAGAGCAGGTAAAGGTGTATTGATTTCTGCTATTTCCAGCCAGCCACAGCTGCACCCATTACTCAAATAGAGCTTAGGTAGTTGTAGTCAAACACCAGGCAGAGTGGGTGTAAAAGATTAATACACTGGCTCTAAAGGAAAACTCCACGGTCAGGGCTCAGATTGATGGATGATTTGTCAAAATCCTACTGTCTAGATACTGGGATAGGTGACTCTGGTACTGTGATAAGAGATGCTGAGTACTTCAGAATAAATGTTCTTATTTCTTACTTCCTTCTTCCCATCAGGAAACACATATGATAGGTCAATCATCGTCAACGAAGAAGAGACAAATCTGCTTTTGTAGGACATATGGGAACAGGTGAGCGAGTCACTCGCTGATAACAACCACCTAAAACCACAGGATTGGTGATACGCCACAGAGCGTTCTGCGCCTTTTGTATTAACCGGGTGCCATTCCACAGGATAACAGCCAGTGGCTGAAGGATCAGTGCATGTGGATGGGCGACGCCTACATCATTGTAAACTCGGTGACGGACAAGTCCAGCTTTGAGAAGGCTTCGGAGCTGCGCATACAGCTTCGCTGGGCGCACCAGTCGGAAAACATCCCCGTCATCCTGGTGGGAAACAAGAGTGACCTGGGGCGCTCCAGAGAATTGTCAGTAGACGGTTAGTTGCGCATCATCTTTTCCAGGGGGCTCGCTCCTTAAACCATGTGATTGAGAAGATAGGCCCCCATGTCCCCCCCTCCCTAGGCAGCTGAGGTGAAAGCTGCAAGCGTTTAGCCGCCGCTAGCTGACTGATGCATGGTAGACTCGGCAAAATAAACACGGCCACTGCTTCTTCCCGGAGATTAGCCCCTGATGACAAACCAAAGTCCCTCAAGTCCCGCAGAGCTACCTTCAGGGTTCCCACGGGTCCTTGAAGTCCTTGAAAGTTTGTGAATCTGAAAAAATAAGTTCAAGGCCCTGGAAAGTTTTTGAAAACAGGCATAAAAGACAGCCGTCCTTGACGGTCCTTGATCTCATTATATGGCTTTGCTCCTCTGTTTTATGTATGTACTGTATGTGTATATGCATATGTGTATTATTGTTATTATTATTATTATTTGTCTACTGTCAACATGTCATTATTTTGCACAGGGCTTATGCTGACTTTTACTTGGCAAAGTTTGGTCATTCTCCTGTAGAGAAATTTGTTTGTTTGTTCAGCACCGAAAGCAAGTGTTTCCTGTAGGTAGTTGTTGATCCTTCAACAACTATAGCCATTTTACGTGAATGTCGTCATCTCAGATGTGCATCGCTAACTTGCCAGTCATGTTGAGTGTGAGTGAAGTTTTCGTAGAATCAGCGCTTAATGTCATGCACAAAAAATTTCAGGATGCATGGCTTGAAATGACATTCAGTCTTTTGAATTTGCGTTGTATTAACATCGTTTTTTGATAACATATTCAGGGGTAAGAGTAGGTAAATGCTGGCAGGTGCAGTCCTTGAATTTGAGGAAGTTGGTCCTGGAAAGTCATTGAAAGGTCCTTGAATTTTATGTTAACCAAGGTGTGGGAACCCTGATGAACACTGAACACTGACCCTCTTTTCTCGCCTCGCCACCTAACCCCAATTATTTTTATTACTACTGTACTGTATTTTACAGAATTGTTTTCTTTTGATTCTTACATAAAAATAAAAGTTGTCCTCCAAAGATTAGTGTTAATGAAAAAGTAGTTTTTTGAACAGGTCTAGTGAGCCAAACGCCCCACCTGCCCTGTAGTAAATAGTTGTACATAATTAAAAAAATGTAAATATCAAATCAAATCCAATGAAATATATTTTGGTTTTCCACAACACATGTTGTCACAAAGCAGCTTTACAGGATTTACAAGTTTTAAATATGTTGTTATATGTTTATTATGTGTGTATAGTTGTACTTGTAGTGAAGGAGCACTGTTTGATAATAATAAAAAATGATCAAATCCTCTTGGAGTGGACATTTAATCCTTTATAAGGTAAAGATACATTGATAATTCAATTTAATAAAAAATATACTATTCGTTTCATTAATAATCAAATGAAGGAAATGATAATATATCAAAGATTTGACTTCACTCTCGGCCGACAATTAGCTCGATGCTAATGTTATATTGGAAATCCCATACGAATGCTAGCGGAAATTAGCATTATCATGGCGATGCTAATTGGCTTTCTAAAACACCAAGTACAACATCTATCAATAAGGTCGCTTTTTTATTTATACCATTAGTTTCATTAATAATCAAATGAAAGAAATGATAATATATCAAAGATTTGACTTCACTCTCGGCCGACAATTAGCTCGATGCTAATGTTATATTGGAAATCCCATACGAATGGTACCGGAAATTAGCATTATCATGGCGGTGCTAATTGGCTTCACCAAGTACTCTCTCTGTCTCTCTCTGTCTCTCTCTCTCTCTCTCTCTCTCTCTCTCTATCTATCTATCTATCTATCTATCTATTTATCTATCTATCTATCTATCTATCTATCTATCTATCTATCTATCTATCTATCTGCTAAATAATTGGGGAAAAAATTGTTTGAATCTATTCTAGACAGAAAATACCCAATAAAGCCAATGAGAGTATCAAACAAATACATGTGCTATATATTTACAGAGGATATTAGTAGCGGTAGTATTAGACTTTCTGGGTGCACCACAGAGCTGCTGCCTCATTCTTGCTCTGTTAAAGAAAGAGAAATACAGATATTTCTGTATCCTAATCGTCAGGACATCACCCCTCCTTCCCCTCTGTCTTGCCAGCAATCAGCAGGACCAAACATCACCCTTTATTATGTTAATTCCCAGGAGAGTCTGGGACCCGACGGCGTTCAAGGCCATCATCGCGTGGTCGACGTGGCTGACGGTCCGGTGGAGCTGCGTCACCAGGCTTTTGTGACATAGCAGAGGGTGGACGGCATCGTTGCTCTCCGGGACAAACTGCCAGAGAGCGACAAAGGCGGGGCTTTCTGCCCGCCATGTCACAGACACCGACTGGTGAAGGGACGGTTCAAAAGCAGCCATTCGTAGACCTCTGTTGTCGCTGGGACACAGAGTCTGAAGCGGTAGGCAAACCTTCAGTAATCCAGTAGCTTCAGGATTTTCTAGGTTGGCTTGTACAGTGACAATAGTTCTCTAGCCCATGATACACTGGATGTTGTTTTGCCATTCTGGAGTATGGCAAGGATTAAAACACTAGACCAAATGCAGTCAATCACTTCATGATCCTCCATGAGAAATACAGGAAAATAGTCAAACACAAGAGAAGAGACAACACAACAGAGGAAGAGAAAGGAACTGCAATGAGTGATTGACTGCATTTGGTCTAGTAAGTGTTTTAATCCTTGCCATACTCCAGAATGGCGATACACCTGGCGATTAGTAGGAAGTTGACAGCCACTGATGCTGGAGCTGGGCTGCCCAATGAGATACACATGACTGGAACACCTTGTGGCAGGAGATTTCTCCACCTTTCTTCTCTTCTCTGTTGGTTCGTCCTGTTCACTTGTATCGCTGACCACTTTCCCGCTGTGCAGATGTCTTACAGATGCCACGATCTCAGCAGTTCACAATCTTAAATTAAGATATAAAGCTTAGTTGGTTCAAACCTATTTCTCAATGTAATGTGTGATCATTGTGATATATGTACAATAGAGTAACATTTTTGAGATAGTCATGTACAGTGTTGCGATAACGGCGTCATTTTGTCAGTAACGGGATAATATAATTAATTACTTTTCCTGTCGTTACAACGCCGTTGACGTTACTGGTCATTAAAAGCGGTGCGTTACTATATATTGATATACTAACAGTAATGCGAGCGGACCACTGCCCAGGCTAGTGAGGAGTAACAGATCTCGATAGGTCACAGTCCTCGGTGTAACACCTGTTTAACTTAACAAGGCTAAGGCAGCGTTATGGTAGCCAATCCGAGCCAGTGTTTTTACACGCGCGCCAAAGCACACCAGTGACACGACAAAAACGGAGAAGAGACAGAAATAGCGAGTCAGAAGCAAGCCGAAGAAAAATTATCATTTTCAAGGTGGCGATATAAACATTATTTAAGAAAATACTTGAAGTTCCTGAATGTCTACCAGACTGGGTATTTGATTTATTTAAGAATAGAGGTTTTATTCTTAAGTTTACTTCTGTTCTGAACAATCCAGTTGTTTCAGGTTGAGAGAATTTAATTTAATTTGATAGATGTCAATGTAAATATGTAAATAGATGTAGTTTGGCCTTTGAATAATCTGTTACATATTTACCACATCACATATCTTTCTTCTCCGAGGTTCACTTGGGGAGTAACACTGCAGTTGGAGCCTACAATTCCAGTATCATCGCTCCGACATGGAATGAAAACCTGGCGTTCATCATAAGACATTTACATTGACAATATCAGCACCCAGAACTTTCATTCTAGTTACCTTATACTTAGCCTGATTGTGTGATTTATTTGTAACTTGTGTATTAGTCTGTATAATTTGTTTTTGTGTAATTTGTGTGTTAACGGGCCGCCCAATGGAGGATGGGTTCCCTTTTGAGTCTTGGTCCTCCCAAGGTTTCTTCCTATTCCCCACCATCTAGGGAGTTTTTCCTTGCCACTGTCGCCTTTGGCTTGCTCATAAGGGATTTGGACCCATAGTATTGTTAACTTTGTAAATACTGTAAAGCGCTTTGTGACAACATATGTTGTGAAAAGCGCTATACAAATATATTTGATATTTGATTTAAATGCACTTTATATAGTGTAACTGTTTACTTTTGCTTTTTATTATTATTATTATTTACAAAGATTTGGGGTTTTAAAGGATTTTATCCTGCACTGGTCTGTTGATGTGCAATAAATACTCATTTCAACTGACTGTGAAAACTGCTTTTTCAAAAAATCCTTATTCATTGGCATATAACTTTTTTTTAACTGTAATGCAAATAGTTACTTTCCCTGGTAACGAGTTACTTGTATTATAGAGTAATTCAGTTACTAACTCAGTTACGTTTTTGAACAAGTAGTGAGTAACTATAACTAATTACTTTTTTAAAGTAACGTTCCCAACACTGGTCATGTATCATACGATGTCATCCTTTCCAAGCATCAAAAATATGTATGTTTTTGCATTAAATATAGTTGAAATGTACATAGTGTCTATGTGTTTTATACCAGATAAATGAAAATGTTATTACCTATCGTTTGGTACCAATTTCAAAGCCATAGCATCAATCTCTGGGAATGTAGTTTTAACACTAGGAGTCCCAGCATTTTCATTCCACACTTTTTCCACCTGGTCTCCACCAGGGGGCAGTTCTGGGGATATTTGCATTCCATTAGGCCACCCTTTGTTATGTACATGCAGCCACTTATAGGTAGACGGGTGAGGGGGGGGTGATGGTGTGAACCATCAGTTCATTGTTCTGCTGGATGTGTTTAAAATTAAAAAAACGCTATTGGCTGCTAGAACGCGCTAAATGACGTCATCTCCGCACATACAGGTATGTTTGTGTTTTTGAACCTAAGGTTGTGGGGGAGGGTGAAAAAGAAAAGCGTTTGAGTGTGTCTTTGAGCTGATTAATTATTTCTTTTTTTCCATATAGTACTGTACTGCCACCTAGTGGTTCATGCTCGTATCTCGAGCGTGCACTCGGGTGTCGAACAGAAATTTTGCTCGTCTCGGTGCTCGTATCTTGGATCGCTCGTATATAGAGCAGCTCGTATCTCGAGGTACCACTGTAATAATAATCTTTATTTGTATAGCACCTTTCATACATACATGCAACTCAAAGTGCTAAAAACTACTGAAAATAAGGTAAAAAAAAATTACTTGTCTCTCCCCCTCATTTCTAACCACATTTTAGGCTGTTATAGTTGGTGATTGTGTAAGGCACCTCTTCCTGTACTATTTACTGTATTTTAGACATTGAGGGCTTTTGAGGGGACGGTGTGGATGAACACTGACCAGTGGCTGACCATGAACCAGGGTTCCCACGGGTCCTTGAAATCCTTGAAAGTTTGTGAATCTGAAAAAATAAGTTCAAGGCCCTGGAAAGTTTTTGAAAACAGGCATAAAAGACAGCCGTCCTTGACGGTCCTTGATCTCATTATATGGCTTTGCTCCTCTGTTTTATGTATGTACTGTATGTGTATATGCATATGTGTATTATTGTTATTATTATTATTATTTGTCTACTGTCAACATGTCATTATTTTGCCAGCACAAGTTCATTTAAAATTACATTGATTCTACAGGGCTTATGCTGACTTTTACTTGGCAAAGTTTGGTCATTCTCCTGTAGAGAAATTTGTTTGTTTGTTCAGCACCGAAAGCAAGTGTTTCCTGTAGGTAGTTGTTGATCCTTCAACAACTATAGCCATTTTACGTGAATGTCGTCATCTCAGATGTGCATCGCTAACTTGCCAGTCATGTTGAGTGTGAGTGAAGTTTTCGTAGAATCAGCGCTTAATGTCATGCACAAAAAATTTCAGGATGCATGGCTTGAAATGACATTCAGTCTTTTGAATTTGCGTTGTATTAACATCGTTTTTTGATAACATATTCAGGGGTAAGAGTAGGTAAATGCTGGCAGGTGCAGTCCTTGAATTTGAGGAAGTTGGTCCTGGAAAGTCATTGAAAGGTCCTTGAATTTTATGTTAACCAAGGTGTGGGAACCCTGTACCTTTAACCTGCACTTGTGATTCTCATGTGTCCACCCCACCTTTTCCCCCTCCTGTTCACTTTTTGTTACCCCCCACCCCACACAGAGGGCAGTCAGCAAAAAGGCCAAATGCTTCCTGGGCCACATGGTTGCCCGGAAGAACAAGAAGATGGCCTTCCGACAAAAGTCCAAGACCTGCCACAACCTCACAGTGCTCTGAGAGAGCCGGACTCTGTCGGCCTCCTCCTAGGCTGCTAAGACCACAAGCTGTGTTTTCAACACTAACCCCACGGACTAGACAACTGAACAGGCATATATTTGTATATTTTATATTGTAAAAACAGAACATGAGGGATTATGGGAGCCTAAACTGATGATGAAAAGTCGATGTTGACAGACTTGCATGTGTGACGGGCAGGGTGAGTGAAACAAAAAGGAAACGATCACGCCAAGTCTTAGGGAAAATGTATGGTTTAATAGAATAAGTGCGTAAACCAAAAACCCGTGACTTGTTCAAAATTAAGGGTATAATAACCAGCGGTCAACTGGTACAAAGACAAGACATACATAGACAAACAAACGACCCTCAGGTGAGACGGATCGCGGGCTCCGCCCACCTGAGGGACAAACACCACAACAACAACAAAAACACGACTGTGAGACGGATCACGGGCTCCGCCAACTTGAGGGACAAACACCACAACAACAACAACAACAAGACTGTGAGACGGATCGCGGGCTCCGCCCACCTGAGGGACAAACACCACAACAACAACAACAACATGAAGACACAGGAACAGGCTAGAGGTGAGTTGCAAGATCTCCTGACAGGACTCGTTGAGAGTTCCTTTCAAAGTTCCTTCTGCAAAAAAAAAGATTTTTTTTCAACACGCCCTTATTAAATATTAAATGGTAATAACAGGTTAATATTTTTCAGCTGATTTCTGTAAATGTAAGAGTCTCTCTTATTTATATTACTAGCTATTGAACAGGTTGATGTCAGTAAATTAGCAAACGTGTAATCAGCATAGGATTCTGTATGAATGTCTCTTGGTCACCTACATGCAGGGTGCAAGAGACCTCAGTCTTGTCCAAGGGAGCCTGTGAGGGTTCCTGACAGATGTCGAGAACACATATTTCATAGTTCCTTCTGCAAAAAAATTTTTTTCAAGAAGCCCTTATTAAATATTGTGTGGTAATAACAGGTGAATATTTTTCAGCTGATCTGTGTTAATGTAAACTTCAGTAAATTAGCAAATGTGTTTTTTGTATGAATGTTTCTTGATCACCTAGAGGTGGAAGATGAGAAGAAAAGTCCAGAACAGGTGTTTCTGCAACAACAAAATTTTTTTTTTCAACATACTCTAATTTTACATGAGAATGTCAGATGAATGTTTTTAATTTGAGCTGTTTTTATGCTTGTTTTTCTGGTATTGACATTAATAGGGGTTTTACCAGGGTGATGTGATCAGTATCACAGTACAGCCCCTGACCCATAATAATAATAATAATAATTTCCACTTATATAGCGCCTTTCAAAGTACCCAAGGATGCTTTACAGAGAAATACAAAAAAGAACAAAGACAAGAACAAAACAGACAAAAATAACAACAAAAATAGAAAGAAAAGAGAAATCCTATAGAACAGACCTATTTTCTGTTTCTTTTTCTCTTATTTTTCACTTAATGGCTCTAGCAATAAACTCCAAAGTTACGTAACGCTACCTAGGAGTAACTGTGTTTGTTTCCTGTGAATTCTGATTATTGCAATTTATTAATGATTTTCAAAAGGAAAAGACTTCCAGTACTGCTACAAGCATAAAGATACACAGTGAATAAACCATTTACATGAATCGTACTGATGCTGATGTGTTAATGTAAACTTCTATGGTATTGATATTAATAAGTATTGAACAAGTTGATGTCAGTAAATTAGCAAATGTGTTTTCAGTATGGGATTTTGTATGAATGTCTCTTGATCACCTAGAGGTGGAAGGTCAGAAGAATAGTCCTGGAGAAAGTGGAAGAGATCATCGATCATCTTATCCAGATCATCGGTCACAGGAGCTTCTGCAACAACAAAAAAAAATTTCTTCAACATACACTAATCAATTTTACATGAGAATGTCAGATGAATGTTTTTCAGTTGAGCTGTGTTGATGCTTGTTTTTCTGGTATTGACATTAATAGAGGTTTTACCAGGGTGATGTGATCAGTATCACAGTACAGCCCCTGACCCATAATAATGAACTCCAAAGTTACTTAACGCTACCTAGGAGTAACATGTAACTGTGTTTGTTTCCTGTGAATTCTAATTATTGCAATTTATTAATGATTTTCTAAAGGGAAAGACTTTCAGTACTGCTACAAGCATAAAGATACACAGTGAATAAACCATTTACATGAACCTTACTGATACTGAGCTTTACTGAACTGTGTTCAAAGAAAAATACCTTAAATAAGTCCCTATACATGCCACAAAATAAGTTGTTAACATTGTACTCATTCACTCACTCAAGGGAATGATGTTTTCTGTCTCCTCTTTTGCTTTTCTTTTAGCTTTTAGTTTGATTTCTCTTCTGGACTCCTTGTTCATGTCTGTGTCTGTTGACTCGTCCTGGATTCCCCCTGCACACCAACACCAGAGACACTTCATTTTGGCAAACATGGTCAGTTGCGTCACACTACACAATCTGATCTGAAATTATAGTGTACATGGAATGATCCTCATATGTGTCATTATTATGACATCAGGGCAGTGTAAGAAGTGTTATGTTCCACATTCTAATCCAATTCAATCCAATTCAATGGCGCTTTATTGGCATGACAAATATGTACATTTGTATTGCCAAAGCATAAGGTACATACAATGGTAAAATATAATAAAATAACATTGTAAAGTAGAATAATAATAAAGTAAAATAATGGCTATATTGTCATTACAATTACATTATCCACCACTGCTTCCATAACAGTTTATAATAATAGTTATGATAATAATTGTGACGGGCGGGGGTGAGCAACTAAAAGGAAGCGATCACGCCAAGTCTCAGGGAAAACTGATGGTTTAATAGAAAGTGTGCAAACCTAAAACCCGTGCAATATCTCCAAATTAAGGATATAATGAGCAGCGGTCAACTGGTACAAAGACAAGACATATATAGGCAAACAAACGACCCTCAGGTGAGACGGATCACGGGCTCTGCATACCTGAGGGACGCACATGACGTCACCAAACAACAACAACAACAACAACAGCCGCTGTGGACAGAGGCGGCCGGTAGAGGGCCGCCTCACCGTGACAGACCCCCCCCACCAAGCCGCACTCCCCTCCACTGGGTGTGTGGCACACAGCGGCTGCACACAAAACACGAAGGGGCAGGAAGGCAGGGACAGGCATGGACACCTCCTGAGTCCGGGAGCTGAAACACAAAAACACTCATTACTCAGCTCGCCTCCCCGGGCGGGACCCTGGACCGACCGGGCCGTTAACACAAAACCACGCCCCAGTCGGTCACAGGGCCCTCACGCCCTAACCGGCCTTCAGCCGGTGAGCCCCACAGGTGTGAGGACGAGGGGCTACAGCTCCTCTCTTGTCCCTCGTGTATGTGTGTGTGTGTGCAGGCTACCTCTCCAAGGCGTGGCTACTTCACCTCCTGGACCTACCTCCTCCCAGAGCTGACCCCTGCCTTCTGCTAGGGGTCACCCCAGCCTCCTGGGAAGCCAACCCCTCCCGGGGCCTCTCCTCGCAAGGTGGACGCCCAGAGCACCCCCAACGCGGGCTAGGGAGCAGCCCCAAGGGCCTCCTGGTCACCCCGGGCAGGAGGGAGGATCTCCCTCCTCAGCAGGAGCTTTTCAGACCGGAGCCCCATGGTCCCCAAACATCCGGGGGCCCCAGCCCTCTAGGGAGGGGCTCTTCATGACCGGGCTCCGGTCACCCCACAACACAAGAGGGCTCCTGCCAGGTGGAGACCCCCACAAGGTCCAGGAACACCGCCAAGGAGAAGCACCTGCACAGAGAACAGCACGCGCACACACACACACACACACACACACACACACACACACCACAAACGCGCCCTACCCTATTCAGGGCCTCCTTCAGGAGCGACGCCCTCCATGCCACACCCCATGGCACGGGACCACAGCCGGTCCCCCCCAAACACACATTCACGGGGAGGAGCATGCGTGGAATTACACGCAAACAGTTGACAACACGCTAGGACACAACACACATGCAAAGACTAGACAAGCAAACAAAAACGGTGCACAAACAGACAGACGGGACCTACACATGCGCACTCGACATAAACACACAGTGACGCGCGCCGCTCAGAGTCGCAGTCGCTCCCCACATTTAACACAAGACACACGGGGAGCGAGGCGACAGTGACGAGCGGCGACCGCGTCACACACAAAACATGTAACATTAAACATAACGAGCACGCACACTGATCCACACATTCGTCGACATGAACACACGTTTTAACCAACACAAAACATGAAGAGCCTTTCCAGGGAAGACGCCCTGGTCCTCGCCGTGCCACAAACACAGACACGGCGGAGCTCTTCAAACAAACTAACAAACAACAGACAGGAAGAGTTTTCCCAGGGCAGACAGCCCTGGTCCACGCCGTGCCACAAACACAACACAAAAGCAAGGCGGAACTCTTCACAAAACACCACGCAGACAAACACTTACCACGAGACATGACCACGAACGAAGGAGAAAGAAAAAGAGACTCGGCGGCTTCCGAAGGGTGGCTGGTCATTCTGTGACGGGCGGGGGTGAGCAACTAAAAGGAAGCGATCACACCAAGTCTCAGGGAAAAAGGATGGTTTAATAGAAAGTGTGCAAACCTAAAACCCGTGCAATATCCCCAAATTAAGGATATAATGACCAGCGGTCATCTGGTACAAAGACAAGACATATATAGGCAAACAAACGACCCTCAGGTGAGACGGATCACGGGCTCTGCCCACCTGAGGGACGCACATGACGTCACCAAACAACAGCAACAACAACAGCCGCTGTGGACAGAGGCGGCCGGTAGAGGGCCGCCTCACCGTGACAATAATAGTAGTAAAAGTATTAATAGTAACCATAATAATAATACACCACTGCTTCCATAACTGACATTTATAATTATAGTTATGATAATAATAGTAGTACTCTACAAAACTACAACAAAATCTACAAACTACAACAGAATGTGATTTGTGAATTTAGCAGTATGTAATTGCAATGTGAAAAAAACACAGCTTCTTAATGCACTTTGCCTTTTATTTTAACATAATTTAAATTCTCTACATTCAAATAGTGCCTTCTTTGTAAAAAAAAAAAAACAAACAAAAAAACAACACAACCCTTTGACTGAAAATAGTGCAATAAAAGAACAAGGCATTCAGACTTGGAAATGTTGACATGAAACTAGTCACAACATAACAGTTCCGATAATGAAACAACAGGAACAATCCAGACAAACTTCAAGTCAAGTGGCTTTTTATTGTCATTACATCAGAGTGCAGGTACACAGTGTGACGAAATTTCGTTCCTCCGCAACCATGGTGTAACACAAATTGACAGTACAACAGACAACATAAAGTGCGGCAGGGTAGCAATTCAAGACTGTGCAAAATGTGCAGCATAGGGCAATCTCACAGCAAAACATTACAATAAATACAACAGGCCAGAGACAATTGAGACATGATGGTGTAAAGAGCTGGTACAGTGCAATGTGGTCTAAGTGGTGTCTGAGATGAGTGATATACTGTATCATATGGAACATACATGAACACAGTGGTTCTGAGGTAGTTAATAGGTCCTGTGGGAGAGCAGCAACTATTTCTGGTGGGGGGTTCAGTGCAGTCTTTTTGTGCGTGTGTGGGGTCAGATCAGTGTTGGTGTGTGTCAGTTCTGTGTCTGGGAGTTGAGGAGCCTGACTGCCTGGTGAACAAAGCTATTACAGAGTCTGGAGGTGGAGGCTCGGATGCTCCTGTATCTTTTGCCGGACGGCATCAGAGTGAAGAGACCGTGTGATGGGTGGGTTGGGTCTTCCACAATGCTGGTGACTTTGCGGATGCAGCGTGTGGTGTAGATGTCACTGATGGAGGGGAGAGAGACACCAATGATCTTCTCGGCTATCCTCACTATCCGCTGTAGGGTCTTGGGCTCCGAGATGTTGCAGCTCCTGAACCAGACGGTAATGCAGGCGCTCAGGATGCTCTCTACAGTCCCTCTGTAGAACATGGTGAGGATGGGAGGTGGAAGGTGTGCTTTCCTCAGTCTACAGGAAGTAGAGACGCTGCTGGGCTTTGTTATGGAGCTTGTGTTGAGGGACCAGGTGAGGTGCGTGAATAACAGCAATTCAGACTTTCTACCCTGTAAGAGAGAGAGAGAAAAGTTGTGAGGGAAAAAGAATTAAAGCAATGAGACAAGCTGGTGTCTTTGTGTGTGTGTGTGTGTGTGTGTGTGTGTGTGTGTGTGTGTGTGTGTGTGTGTGTGTGTGCAATGGGACTGAATAATCTCACCATTTTAAATGAAGTCCCAGTGAAAGTCCATCAGTCTTCTCAGCAGAGTGGATACATGTGGGTTGACTGTTGTCATCTTTTTGCTGGTGGCTTTGCCAGTTTTTTTGGACAAGTCTTTGCCCCGTCCAGCCTTGGTGCCTCACTCAGGGTTTATACCAATGAAGCGCCTGAAAAATAATAGTGTCTCTTCAGACAGTGTAAAACTCAATTTGTGTAACTCACTTACATTAACAACACAACAAAAAGCAGAAAATGTTTTGTTCACAATAGTATACCATTAAAGAGATAAGAAACACATGTTTTAGTGAAAATACCTAACCTTTGGATGAATTCAAGAGTGCATGAGGCCTCTTCTTGGTATTCGAGATTGAAGATGTAGAAGATAGAAAATAAGGCAGCAAGCCCTGTCAAGAAGGTGGGTTGCATCCCCTCACATATTACATGGCCCTCAAGGCTGACCATCCAGCGCTGAATACAGTGTCCTGCTGTTCCACCTGAAACATGACAAAAAAATTCCTGTCAAATTCTTTTGAAATACAGCAAATTACAACCTTGTGTGTGAACCCTTGATAAATTGACACATGACATACATACACACACACAACACACACATGTGTAGAGTGTATTTTTTCAATGGAAACTTAGATCTGCATGAAGAACTAGTCCTGTGGTGTTCTCTGAGAAATGAGCCATCAGAAGCTGGGTGACATTTTCGAAAGGTCCTTTTGCAATTAGGGATACAACACTGCAGTTTTAAATTGTGCATATTTCTGTGAATTTTCACGTGTCTCACATAGGCAACTGAGCAGTTACACTGATATGCACATATCTGACAAGAAAACATAATTGCAAACTTGACTGTTATGATTCAATAAATGTACTTACTAAAATAAATGAAAGTACTTAATGTGATCAGTAGCGCAGCATCAAATACTCTTGAGTACCTGTAATGTCAAAGAAATATGTCACACTCACCAAACATTGAATAGGTCAAATAATACTGCTATGGGCTGCCATAGATTCATTAATTAATGGCAAACATGGTAACACCAATGGTAATTTATATTAAACCACAATAGAAAAACAGTCTTACACTGACTAAAAAAATAGTGAGTTACAGTAAAGGAAATCTTCTTCAGCACTCAATTTCTGAACTAAAATTTAAAATCTGGAATACCACCCAATAATCAGCAGGAAAAGAAGTCTAATGTTATGTTGTGCGGTGTATTTACATCAATAAGCATCATTACACTTCACAAATTCACTAATAAAATTATGTTTTTTTCTGTTTGCAGACACTAGAAAAAGACCTGCAGTCCAGAAGATTGAGGTCCAATAGAATGTTCCTGCTTGAAAACCCCACTTTTGACCTGAAAATGAAAAGGCTCAGAGATGGAAACATTTCTGTCTTTGAAGAAAACCAGGTAAATATTTGTATTAAAACATGGGTAAAGTCCAAAGACATGTTTAGATATTAGCCTGACATATTGTTTTTCTTTGTCCTGGTCTTGGATACTTTGGATACCTGTCTTGCACATAGTTTACCCGGCTACAAGTACACCTACTTTATCAACAAGCCCTTTAAAACACTTGAAGGTCCATGTTTTAAACCAGGAACATGTTCATGGACCAAGGTGTAAAATAGTGAGCTAATTAAATACTCTTATTATACGCTATTATAATACACTATTTTGTCATTTTAGTAGAGCTTACCTTTTTTTAAGAGCTCCAGCAATTTAATTACTGAATATTGTGCTTATTTCATATTTTTTTTAGACTGAAGCCATCATTGAGAAGACTTTTGCAGTCCTAAAATATGACCGATCAAGTTTAAAAAGAACATCCTTCGTTTCAGAGGTCATGACACCAGAGGTAAGAACTTTTTATATATTTATTAAAACATCTTTTATTTTTATTAACATTAAATCTGAACAATCTGCTGTTTTTTTCTGATTATTTTTTGACGCCAGCGATCCTACCGGGCAATAAATAAGGGGCTCCGTCTCATCTCTGATCATAACCGAACCGCACTGTAGAAGAGAAACGAAAGGAGCTATACCAAACGGATTTTTCTTGACCATTGGAGTTCAGACGTTGGAAAGAAGACATTGGACAAATATACATCTAAGTTTATATATTTTAAATAGGCAGGTTTGGCATGTTTATCTGTAAAAAACTGCTATGTTTATAGATATTGGCAGCTGGGATATGTCAGAACAGAAACAATAAATAAGTGTATTTAATGTAGGCTAATATGGGCTGTCTACTTAGTGGGACAAACAATATTAACAAACTGCTTATATTATAATCATGACTTTGAACAAAGGAGACAAGTTGCGGAACATGGATAAAAGGAGAGGAAGTATACCCTTTCCTCCCTTCAACCTGCAGAGTTTACACCGGAGGAGCATACCAGTGGACCACCGCGAGTTCTGCTCCACCATGCCCTCAGTGCAGAGCGCCGAGCTCTCCACACTCACGCGCTGCACCTCCTACGGTCCCGGGGAGCAGCACCGTGACAGCTGCGTGTCTGATTCATCCGACTCTGTCATCTCCTCCGGGAGCGACTCCCATGGACACACCTACAAGGTTGTGCTTCTTGGCGAGCTCAACGTAGGGAAGTCGAGTCTGGCGAGGATATTTGGTGGAGTTGAGGACAGTCACGACTCAGAGGAGACAGGTAAAGTCTTGGTGCCAATGTGGGCACTTTTGTTGTTGCGAGATAATGCTTGCTTTTTAGTAGAACATGTTCCAAGGACATGGGATTAAGCTAATTCAAGGACCTCACAATCTGGTCTGACTAACAGACAGTGTAATGGGTCATATGGGAGAGCAGGTAAAGGTGTATTGATTTCTGCTATTTCCAGCCAGCCACAGCTGCACCCATTACTCAAATAGAGCTTAGGTAGTTGTAGTCAAACACCAGGCAGAGTGGGTGTAAAAGATTAATACACTGGCTCTAAAGGAAAACTCCACGGTCAGGGCTCAGATTGATGGATGATTTGTCAAAATCCTACTGTCTAGATACTGGGATAGGTGACTCTGGTACTGTGATAAGAGATGCTGAGTACTTCAGAATAAATGTTCTTATTTCTTACTTCCTTCTTCCCATCAGGAAACACATATGATAGGTCAATCATCGTCAACGAAGAAGAGACAAATCTGCTTTTGTAGGACATATGGGAACAGGTGAGCGAGTCACTCGCTGATAACAACCACCTAAAACCACAGGATTGGTGATACGCCACAGAGCGTTCTGCGCCTTTTGTATTAACCGGGTGCCATTCCACAGGATAACAGCCAGTGGCTGAAGGATCAGTGCATGTGGATGGGCGACGCCTACATCATTGTAAACTCGGTGACGGACAAGTCCAGCTTTGAGAAGGCTTCGGAGCTGCGCATACAGCTTCGCTGGGCGCACCAGTCGGAAAACATCCCCGTCATCCTGGTGGGAAACAAGAGTGACCTGGGGCGCTCCAGAGAATTGTCAGTAGACGGTTAGTTGCGCATCATCTTTTCCAGGGGGCTCGCTCCTTAAACCATGTGATTGAGAAGATAGGCCCCCATGTCCCCCCCTCCCTAGGCAGCTGAGGTGAAAGCTGCAAGCGTTTAGCCGCCGCTAGCTGACTGATGCATGGTAGACTCGGCAAAATAAACACGGCCACTGCTTCTTCCCGGAGATTAGCCCCTGATGACAAACCAATGTCCCTCAAGTCCCGCAGAGCTACCTTCAGGGTTCCCACGGGTCCTTGAAATCCTTGAAAGTTTGTGAATCTGAAAAAATAAGTTCAAGGCCCTGGAAAGTTTTTGAAAACAGGCATAAAAGACAGCCGTCCTTGACGGTCCTTGATCTCATTATATGGCTTTGCTCCTCTGTTTTATGTATGTACTGTATGTGTATATGCATATGTGTATTATTGTTATTATTATTATTATTTGTCTACTGTCAACATGTCATTATTTTGCACAGGGCTTATGCTGACTTTTACTTGGCAAAGTTTGGTCATTCTCCTGTAGAGAAATTTGTTTGTTTGTTCAGCACCGAAAGCAAGTGTTTCCTGTAGGTAGTTGTTGATCCTTCAACAACTATAGCCATTTTACGTGAATGTCGTCATCTCAGATGTGCATCGCTAACTTGCCAGTCATGTTGAGTGTGAGTGAAGTTTTCGTAGAATCAGCGCTTAATGTCATGCACAAAAAATTTCAGGATGCATGGCTTGAAATGACATTCAGTCTTTTGAATTTGCGTTGTATTAACATCGTTTTTTGATAACATATTCAGGGGTAAGAGTAGGTAAATGCTGGCAGGTGCAGTCCTTGAATTTGAGGAAGTTGGTCCTGGAAAGTCATTGAAAGGTCCTTGAATTTTATGTTAACCAAGGTGTGGGAACCCTGATGAACACTGAACACTGACCCTCTTTTCTCGCCTCGCCACCTAACCCCAATTATTTTTATTACTACTGTACTGTATTTTACAGAATTGTTTTCTTTTGATTCTTACATAAAAATAAAAGTTGTCCTCCAAAGATTAGTGTTAATGAAAAAGTAGTTTTTTGAACAGGTCTAGTGAGCCAAACGCCCCACCTGCCCTGTAGTAAATAGTTGTACATAATAAAAAAAATGTAAATATCAAATCAAATCCAATGAAATATATTTTGGTTTTCCACAACACATGTTGTCACAAAGCAGCTTTACAGGATTTACAAGTTTTAAATATGTTGTTATATGTTTATTATGTGTGTATAGTTGTACTTGTAGTGAAGGAGCACTGTTTGATAATAATAAAAAATGATCAAATCCTCTTGGGGCGGACATTTAATCCTTTATAAGGTAAAGATACATTGATAATTCAATTGAATAAAAAATATACTATTAGTTTATATTAATAATCAAATGAAGGAAATGATAATATATGAAAGATTTGACTTGACTCTCAGCCGACAATTAGCTGGATGCTAACGTTATATAGGAAATCCCATAGGAATGCTATCGGAAATTAGCATTATCATGGCGGTGCAAATTGGCTTTCTAAAACAGCAAAGAGCGAGCAGGCTGTTTGTCTAATGTAAAGCATTAGTAGTAATGAAGAAAAGGTTTTCCTGTAGCGTTGGCTTGGTTCGGGCCAGTCCCCCCTCAACCGATGCATACCGGCTATTAGCCAGGATCAGGAGGTCACAGTGGGGTTTGAACCCTGCACTGAGTGGCCTGTCGCCCAACACCTTATCCACTGACCTACAGGACAACCAATTATGCTTAAAACAAAAAATACATTTGAAGACATCAAATCCTCTTGGGGTGGACATTTAATCCTTTATAAGGTAAAGATACATTGATAATTCAATTTAATAAAAAATATACTATTCGTTTCATTAATAATCAAATGAAGGAAATGATAATATATCAAACATTTGACTTCACTCTCGGCCGACAATTAGCTCCATGCTAATGTTATATTGGAAATCCCATACCAATGCTACCGGAAATTAGCATTATCATGGCGGTGCTAATTGGCTTTCTAAAACACCAAGTACAACATCTATCAATAAGGTCGCTTTTTTATTTATACCATTAGTTTCATTAATAATCAAATGAAAGAAATTATAATATATCAAAGATTTGACTTCACTCTCGGCCGACAATTAGCTCCATGCTAATGTTATATTGGAAATCCCATACCAATGCTACCGGAAATTAGCATTATCATGGCGGTGCTAATTGGCTTCACCAAGTACTCTCTCTGTCTCTCTCTCTCTCTCTCTATCTATCTATCTATCTATCTATCTATCTATCTATCTATCTATCTATCTATCTATCTATCTATCTATCTATCTATCTATCTATCTATCTATCTATCTATCTATCTATCTATCTATCTATCTATCTATCTATCTATCTATCTATCTGCTAAATAATTGGGGAAAAAATTGTTTGAATCTATTCTAGACAGAAAATACCCAATAAAGCCAATGAGAGTATCAAACAAATACATGTGATATATATTTACAGAGGATATTAGTAGCGGTAGTATTAGACTTTCTGGGTGCACCACAGAGCTGCTGCCTCATTCTTGCTCTGTTAATTAACATAATAAAGGGTGATGTTTGGTCCTGCTGATTGCCGGCAAGACAGAGGGGAAGGAGGGGTGATGTCCTGACGATTAGGATACAGAAATATCTGTATTTCTCTTTCTTTAATTCCCAGGAGAGTCTGGGACCCGACGGCGTTCAAGGCCATCATCGCGTGGTCGACGTGGCTGACGGTCCGGTGGAGCTGCGTCACCAGGCTTTTGTGACATAGCAGAGGGTGGACGGCATCGTTGCTCTCCGGGACAAACTGCCAGAGAGCGACAAAGGCGGGGCTTTCTGCCCGCCATGTCACAGACACCGACTGGTGAAGGGACGGTTCAAAAGCAGCCATTCGTAGACCTCTGTTGTCGCTGGGACACAGAGTCTGAAGCGGTAGGCAAACCTTCAGTAATCCAGTAGCTTCAGGATTTTCTAGGTTGGCTTGTACAGTGACAATAGTTCTCTAGCCCATGATACACTGGATGTTGTTTTGCCATTCTGGAGTATGGCAAGGATTAAAACACTAGACCAAATGCAGTCAATCACTTCATGATCCTCCATGAGAAATACAGGAAAATAGTCAAAAACAAGAGAAGAGACAACACAACAGAGGAAGAGAAAGGAACTGCAATGAGTGATTGACTGCATTTGGTCTAGTAAGTGTTTTAATCCTTGCCATACTCCAGAATGGCGATACACCTGGCGATTAGTAGGAAGTTGACAGCCACTGATGCTGGAGCTGGGCTGCCCAATGAGATACACATGACTGGAACACCTTGTGGCAGGAGATTTCTCCACCTTTCTTCTCTTCTCTGTTGGTTCGTCCTGTTCACTTGTATCGCTGACCACTTTCCCGCTGTGCAGATGTCTTACAGATGCCACGATCTCAGCAGTTCACAATCTTAAATTAAGATATAAAGCTTAGTTGGTTCAAACCTATTTCTCAATGTAATGTGTGATCATTGTGATATATGTACAATAGAGTAACATTTTTGAGATAGTCATGTACAGTGTTGCGATAACGGCGTCATTTTGTCAGTAACGGGATAATATAATTAATTACTTTTCCTGTCGTTACAACGCCGTTGACGTTACTGGTCATTAAAAGCGGTGCGTTACTATATATTGATATACTAACAGTAATGCGAGCGGACCACTGCCCAGGCTAGTGAGGAGTAACAGATCTCGATAGGTCACAGTCCTCGGTGTAACACCTGTTTAACTTAACAAGGCTAAGGCAGCGTTATGGTAGCCAATCCGAGCCAGTGTTTTTACACGCGCGCCAAAGCACACCAGTGACACGACAAAAACGGAGAAGAGACAGAAATAGCGAGTCAGAAGCAAGCCGAAGAAAAATTATCATTTTTCAAGGTGGCGATATAAACATTATTTAAGAAAATACTTGAAGTTCCTGAATGTTTACCAGACTGGGTATTTGATTTATTTAAGAATAGAGGTTTTATTCTTAAGTTTACTTCTGTTCTGAACAATCCAGTTGTTTCAGGTTGAGAGAATTTAATTTAATTTGATAGATGTCAATGTAAATATGTAAATAGATGTAGTTTGGCCTTTGAATAATCTGTTACATATTTACCACATCACATATCTTTCTTCTCCGAGGTTCACTTGGGGAGTAACACTGCAGTTGGAGCCTACAATTCCAGTATCATCGCTCCGACATGGAATGAAAACCTGGCGTTCATCATAAGACATTTACATTGACAATATCAGCACCCAGAACTTTCATTCTAGTTACCTTATACTTAGCCTGATTGTGTGATTTATTTGTAACTTGTGTATTAGTCTGTATAATTTGTTTTTGTGTAATTTGTGTGTTAACGGGCCGCCCAATGGACGATGGGTTCCCTTTTGAGTCTTGGTCCTCCCAAGGTTTCTTCCTATTCCCCACCATCTAGGGAGTTTTTCCTTGCCACTGTCGCCTTTGGCTTGCTCATAAGGGATTTGGACCCATAGTATTGTTAACTTTGTAAATACTGTAAAGCGCTTTGTGACAACATATGTTGTGAAAAGCGCTATACAAATATATTTGATATTTGATTTAAATGCACTTTATATAGTGTAACTGTTTACTTTTGCTTTTTATTATTATTATTATTTACAAAGATTTGGGGTTTTAAAGGATTTTATCCTGCACTGGTCTGTTGATGTGCAATAAATACTCATTTCAACTGACTGTGAAAACTGCTTTTTCAAAAAATCCTTATTCATTGGCATATAACTTTTTTTTAACTGTAATGCAAATAGTTACTTTCCCTGGTAACGAGTTACTTGTATTATAGAGTAATTCAGTTACTAACTCAGTTACGTTTTTGAACAAGTAGTGAGTAACTATAACTAATTACTTTTTTAAAGTAACGTTCCCAACACTGGTCATGTATCATACGATGTCATCCTTTCCAAGCATCAAAAATATGTATGTTTTTGCATTAAATATAGTTGAAATGTACATAGTGTCTATGTGTTTTATACCAGATAAATGAAAATGTTATTACCTATCGTTTGGTACCAATTTCAAAGCTATAGCATCAATCTCTGGGAATGTAGTTTTAACACTAGGAGTCCCAGCATTTTCATTCCACACTTTTTCCACCTGGTCTCCACCAGGGGGCAGTTCTGGGGATATTTGCATTCCATTAGGCCACCCTTTGTTATGTACATGCAGCCACTTATAGGTAGACGGGTGAGGGGGGGGTGATGGTGTGAACCATCAGTTCATTGTTCTGCTGGATGTGTTTAAAATTAAAAAAACGCTATTGGCTGCTAGAACGCGCTAAATGACGTCATCTCCGCACATACAGGTATGTTTGTGTTTTTGAACCTAAGGTTGTGGGGGAGGGTGAAAAAGAAAAGCGTTTGAGTGTGTCTTTGAGCTGATTAATTATTTCTTTTTTTCCATATAGTACTGTACTGCCACCTAGTGGTTCATGCTCGTATCTCGAGCGTGCACTCGGGTGTCGAACAGAAATTTTGCTCGTCTCGGTGCTCGTATCTTGGATCGCTCGTATATAGAGCAGCTCGTATCTCGAGGTACCACTGTAATAATAATCTTTATTTGTATAGCACCTTTCATACATACATGCAACTCAAAGTGCTAAAAACTACTGAAAATAAGGTAAAAAAAAATTACTTGTCTCTCCCCCTCATTTCTAACCACATTTTAGGCTGTTATAGTTGGTGATTGTGTAAGGCACCTCTTCCTGTACTATTTACTGTATTTTAGACATTGAGGGCTTTTGAGGGGACGGTGTGGATGAACACTGACCAGTGGCTGACCATGAACACTGAACACTGACCCTCTTTTCTCGCCTCCTCTTTTCGCTGTATGGCCCACCTAACCCCAATTATTTTTATTACTACTGTACTGTATTTTACAGAATTGTTTTCTTTTGATTCTTACATAAAAATAAAAGTTGTCCTCCAAAGATTAGTGTTAATGAAAAAGTAGTTTTTTGAACAGGTCTAGTGAGCCAAACGCCCCACCTGCCCTGTAGTAAATAGTTGTACATAATAAAAAAAATGTAAATATCAAATCAAATCCAATGAAATATATTTTGGTTTTCCACAACACATGTTGTCACAAAGCAGCTTTACAGGATTTACAAGTTTTAAATATGTTGTTATATGTTTATTATGTGTGTATAGTTGTACTTGTAGTGAAGGAGCACTGTTTGATAATAATAAAAAATGATCAAATCCTCTTGGGGCGGACATTTAATCCTTTATAAGGTAAAGATACATTGATAATTCAATTGAATAAAAAATATACTATTAGTTTATATTAATAATCAAATGAAGGAAATGATAATATATGAAAGATTTGACTTGACTCTCAGCCGACAATTAGCTGGATGCTAACGTTATATAGGAAATCCCATAGGAATGCTATCGGAAATTAGCATTATCATGGCGGTGCAAATTGGCTTTCTAAAACAGCAAAGAGCGAGCAGGCTGTTTGTCTAATGTAAAGCATTAGTAGTAATGAAGAAAAGGTTTTCCTGTAGCGTTGGCTTGGTTCGGGCCAGTCCCCCCTCAACCGATGCATACCGGCTATTAGCCAGGATCAGGAGGTCACAGTGGGGTTTGAACCCTGCACTGAGTGGCCTGTCGCCCAACACCTTATCCACTGACCTACAGGACAACCAATTATGCTTAAAACAAAAAATACATTTGAAGACATCAAATCCTCTTGGGGTGGACATTTAATCCTTTATAAGGTAAAGATACATTGATAATTCAATTTAATAAAAAATATACTATTCGTTTCATTAATAATCAAATGAAGGAAATGATAATATATCAAAGATATGACTTCACTCTCGGCCGACAATTAGCTCCATGCTAATGTTATATTGGAAATCCCATACCAATGCTACCGGAAATTAGCATTATCATGGCGGTGCTAATTGGCTTTCTAAAACACCAAGTACAACATCTATCAATAAGGTCGCTTTTTTATTTATACCATTAGTTTCATTAATAATCAAATGAAAGAAATTATAATATATCAAAGATTTGACTTCACTCTCGGCCGACAATTAGCTCCATGCTAATGTTATATTGGAAATCCCATACGAATGGTACCGGAAATTAGCATTATCATGGCGGTGCTAATTGGCTTCACCAAGTACTCTCTCTGTCTCTCTCTCTCTCTATCTATCTATCTATCTATCTATCTATCTATCTATCTATTTATCTATCTATCTATCTATCTATCTATCTATCTATCTGCTAAATAATTGGGGAAAAAATTGTTTGAATCTATTCTAGACAGAAAATACCCAATAAAGCCAATGAGAGTATCAAACAAATACATGTGCTATATATTTACAGAGGATATTAGTAGCGGTAGTATTAGACTTTCTGGGTGCACCACAGAGCTGCTGCCTCATTCTTGCTCTGTTAATTAACATAATAAAGGGTGATGTTTGGTCCTGCTGATTGCCGGCAAGACAGAGGGGAAGGAGGGGTGATGTCCTGACGATTAGGATACAGAAATATCTGTATTTCTCTTTCTTTAATTCCCAGGAGAGTCTGGGACCCGACGGCGTTCAAGGCCATCATCGCGTGGTCGACGTGGCTGACGGTCCGGTGGAGCTGCGTCACCAGGCTTTTGTGACATAGCAGAGGGTGGACGGCATCGTTGCTCTCCGGGACAAACTGCCAGAGAGCGACAAAGGCGGGGCTTTCTGCCCGCCATGTCACAGACACCGACTGGTGAAGGGACGGTTCAAAAGCAGCCATTCGTAGACCTCTGTTGTCGCTGGGACACAGAGTCTGAAGCGGTAGGCAAACCTTCAGTAATCCAGTAGCTTCAGGATTTTCTAGGTTGGCTTGTACAGTGACAATAGTTCTCTAGCCCATGATACACTGGATGTTGTTTTGCCATTCTGGAGTATGGCAAGGATTAAAACACTAGACCAAATGCAGTCAATCACTTCATGATCCTCCATGAGAAATACAGGAAAATAGTCAAAAACAAGAGAAGAGACAACACAACAGAGGAAGAGAAAGGAACTGCAATGAGTGATTGACTGCATTTGGTCTAGTAAGTGTTTTAATCCTTGCCATACTCCAGAATGGCGATACACCTGGCGATTAGTAGGAAGTTGACAGCCACTGATGCTGGAGCTGGGCTGCCCAATGAGATACACATGACTGGAACACCTTGTGGCAGGAGATTTCTCCACCTTTCTTCTCTTCTCTGTTGGTTCGTCCTGTTCACTTGTATCGCTGACCACTTTCCCGCTGTGCAGATGTCTTACAGATGCCACGATCTCAGCAGTTCACAATCTTAAATTAAGATATAAAGCTTAGTTGGTTCAAACCTATTTCTCAATGTAATGTGTGATCATTGTGATATATGTACAATAGAGTAACATTTTTGAGATAGTCATGTACAGTGTTGCGATAACGGCGTCATTTTGTCAGTAACGGGATAATATAATTAATTACTTTTCCTGTCGTTACAACGCCGTTGACGTTACTGGTCATTAAAAGCGGTGCGTTACTATATATTGATATACTAACAGTAATGCGAGCGGACCACTGCCCAGGCTAGTGAGGAGTAACAGATCTCGATAGGTCACAGTCCTCGGTGTAACACCTGTTTAACTTAACAAGGCTAAGGCAGCGTTATGGTAGCCAATCCGAGCCAGTGTTTTTACACGCGCGCCAAAGCACACCAGTGACACGACAAAAACGGAGAAGAGACAGAAATAGCGAGTCAGAAGCAAGCCGAAGAAAAATTATCATTTTTCAAGGTGGCGATATAAACATTATTTAAGAAAATACTTGAAGTTCCTGAATGTTTACCAGACTGGGTATTTGATTTATTTAAGAATAGAGGTTTTATTCTTAAGTTTACTTCTGTTCTGAACAATCCAGTTGTTTCAGGTTGAGAGAATTTAATTTAATTTGATAGATGTCAATGTAAATATGTAAATAGATGTAGTTTGGCCTTTGAATAATCTGTTACATATTTACCACATCACATATCTTTCTTCTCCGAGGTTCACTTGGGGAGTAACACTGCAGTTGGAGCCTACAATTCCAGTATCATCGCTCCGACATGGAATGAAAACCTGGCGTTCATCATAAGACATTTACATTGACAATATCAGCACCCAGAACTTTCATTCTAGTTACCTTATACTTAGCCTGATTGTGTGATTTATTTGTAACTTGTGTATTAGTCTGTATAATTTGTTTTTGTGTAATTTGTGTGTTAACGGGCCGCCCAATGGACGATGGGTTCCCTTTTGAGTCTTGGTCCTCCCAAGGTTTCTTCCTATTCCCCACCATCTAGGGAGTTTTTCCTTGCCACTGTCGCCTTTGGCTTGCTCATAAGGGATTTGGACCCATAGTATTGTTAACTTTGTAAATACTGTAAAGCGCTTTGTGACAACATATGTTGTGAAAAGCGCTATACA